>NC_081562.1:138532721-138610414 GCF_022355385.1 Mustela nigripes
CTACAGCAACTTCTTTCAAGATATGTCTCCAAAGGCAAAGGAAACAAAAGTGAAAATAAACTTTGGGGACTTCATCAAAATCAAAAGCTTCTGCAGAGCAAAGGAAACAGTCAAAAAAACAAAGAGGCAACCCACGGAATGGGAGAAGATATTTGCAAATGACAGTACAGACAAAAGGTTGATATCCAGGATCTTTAATGAACTCCTCAAACTCAACACACACAAAGCAGGAGATAGTGAATTGTTAATCAATGCTGACTTACTGGTAATAATCTTAGGTGTAAATGGTAATGTCTTATTGGTTTCCTACCCTATCTTATAGCTGGTATAAAAATGTGTTGAAGTGTTTGAAATTATTTCTTCTGCTATAGTTTAGGACCTCTGCAGAAGTGTGTCTATCTGAGGAGTGTGTTTCCCCCCCGGATTTTTAATATAGATATTATTTACTACTAACGCATAGTTATAAAGACCACTTTGGCTAAATATTTTTTATTTTGGTTGTTTATAATTTAATATTTCATATATTTGGGAAAGAAGAGAGACAGTTAATTTTAAGTGTATTTATAAGTGATATCTTAATATCTATCTTTTTGTGATGTAGACTTCTAAGCTGAAATTGGTATTATTAAATATATTGACTATTTTTCTATTTTACTACTATAGTATAAAATAAAATGGCCTCTGCCATCACATGCAGGCTAGCCACTAGCCTCCATTGCCCAGCTCCCACTATAGTCTTGGTTTTCATTGCTATCCATGCACTGGTTATCAACCCCCACAGCTGTGTACTCACTCTGCTGGCACTACCCCTACATAAGTGCTCATAGCAGGCCATCACCACACATATGGCCCCCATAGCTGCATTCAGTTCCTGCCACCACCCTGGCTCCACTACTGAGCATGTTCCTGGAGATGACCCCTACAGCAGAACAACTATACTCGTCTGTCCTTGCCCTTCCTGCCACATTCATACCTGTAGCTGGCCCTCACTATCAGCTACAATCAGCCTAATCACACTCTCTCTTAGACCTGGAAGCATTGCTGAGGACCCCACTAGCCCTCTCAACCACTACTAAACCCCACAGTCATTGCTACCACGACCATGAATGGACACTAGTTGCCATGCTACTAGGTCCCTCCTGACACCTGCAGCTGCTGTACACTCCTGTACTTGGTGCCCCATGAACAACTAGACCTGGTGCAACAGTGCTCTTACACACAGCCCTTCAAGTGACACCCACCCACCACCCCTCCCCTCCTCACTACAGGTGAAAGTCTTTCCTTATGGAAGCTAATTCCTAAAATCTGGAAAATGTGACAGACACCAATGCAAGGAAATAACACCAAAAATCAGGGAAACAAGGCACCACCAAACACACACAATAAATGTCTAATAAACTACCTCCAAAGAAATGGAAATTCACAAATTACCTGAAAAAGAATGCAGAATAACTGTCATAAGGAAACTCTGCATGCCAGAAGTGAACATAGGTAAACAATTTAATGAAATCAGACAGATAATATGAAAACAAAAAGAGAAGTTCAACAAGAGATAGGGAAAATATTAAAAAACAAATTATGGAGCTGAAACATGCAATGCCTAGACTGGAAATGCAATTCAGAGTTTCAGCAACAGACTTGATCAAGCAGAAGAAAGAATCAATGAATATGAATACAGGTCATTTGAAATTATCCAGTCAGAGGATAAGAGTGAAAAAAGCTTACAAAAGTTATTAGTCACTATTAAATGAACCAATACACATATTATGGGAGTCTTAGAAGGTGACAAGACAGAGAAGGAGGCAGAGAGCTTATTTAAAGAAATAATAACTTGAAAACTTTCCAAATCTGGAAAGTGAAATGGATATCCAGATTCATGAAGGCTGTAGGACCCCAAATAGATTGAACACAAAGAGGTCTACACCAAGAAACATTACAACTAAGCTGCCAAAATCAAAGACAAAGGGAGAATTTTGAGAAGACCTAAGAAAATAGTGACTCATCACATACAAAGAAACACCACCACACACACACTGCACCACCAATAAGACTATCAGTGGATTTCTTAATAAAAATCTTGCAGGCCAGGAAAAAGTGGGATGATATAACTCAAAGTGCTGAAAGAACTGCCAACCAAGAGAACTGTACCAAGCAAAGCTATCCTTTAAAATGAAGAGGAAATGAAGTCATTTCCATATAAACAATAACTGAAGACAGTTTGTCACTAGGCTACTTTACAAGAAATCCTTAAGTGAGTTCCTCAGATGGAATTGAAACATGCTAAACAGGAATATTAAAACATGTTAACATATAAATTTCACTGATAAAAATAAGTATATAGACAAATGCAGATAATATAACACTCTATTGATGGTATACAAATTATCTGACATAAAAATGAAAAGACAAAGTATTAAGAATAACTATAACCACAAAAATTGGATAACAAATTCACAGTATAAAAAGAAGTAAACTCTTAATTAAAGAACACAAAATGTGTGAGGGGCAAAAGCATAAAATTGTTGTATGCAGTTGAATTTAAATTGTTATCAAATTAAAATAAATCATTATAAGTAAAAGAAACTTTATATGAGCCTTGTGGTAATGACAAAGGAAAAACTTGTAGTAGTACACAAAAGATAATGAGAAAGGAATCAAACCAAGTCACTAGCAAAAAAAATTGTAAAAGAAGACCACAGGAAGGGAATAAAAATAACTGCAAAACAAAAAGCAATAAAATGGAAATAATTACATCTTTACATTATCAATAATTACTTGAAGTATTAATGAATCAAACTCCCCATTGAAAAGGGATAGAGTGGCTGACTGGATTTTTTTTTAAGGAAAAATAAGAAAACAAGATCTAATGATAAGCTGATTACAGGATACTCACTTTAGGTATCATGGGCTGAAAGTGAAGGTACAGAAAAGAATATTCTATAGAAATGGCAACCAAGAGACAAGGCTGGCAATAACAGACAAACAGACTTTAAGTCAGAAATTGTCTCTGGAGACAAAGAAGGTCATTATATAATGATAAAGAGAAGATCTAACAGATAAACAGGTAGATATATACCCAATATCAGAGCACCTAAATATTGATAGATCTAAAGGGAAAAACTGACAACAATAGAATAATATAATAGTAGGAGACTTAAGTATCCCACTTTCAACAATGGGTAGAACATCCAGGCAGAAAATCAATAAGGAAATAGCTGACTTAAACAACACTATAGACCAAATGAACCTAACAGACATATACAGAACTTTCCACCAAATAACAGCAGAATATACATTCTTCTCAAGTGCACAGAGAACATCCTCTGGGATAGATCGCATAGGTACAGAACAAATCTTAACAAATTAAAGAAGACTGAAATCATATCTTCTCAGACCCACAGGGGAATGAAGCTAGAAATCAGAAAAAGAAAGGAAATAGAAAAAGTCACTATCAGATAGAAACCAAACAACATACTCTTGAGCAACGATTGAGTGAAAGAGGAAGTTGAAAGAGAATTTTAGAGCTAACTTTAGACAAAAAAGAAAGTGAAAATATGATTTACCAAGACCTGGGATCAGCAAAAGCAACAGTGAGAGGGAAATTTATAGCAATAAATGCCAGCATTTTAAAAAGAAAACTCACGAACAACCTACCATTACATACAATTTAAGAAACTAAAGAATAAATAGCACCCAAAATTAGTGGAAGGAATGAAATAATAAATATTAGAAGTAGAAATAGATAATAGAAAAATAATGCCAAAATCAACAAAACTAAGAGTTGTTTTTTTGAAAAGATAAAATTGACACAACCTTAGCTAATTCAAGGAAAGAAAAGAGAAGACTCAAACTCAGATACAAAGAGGAGACATTACAACAAATGACCCAGAAACAAAAAGGATCAAAGAGCCTATTAAGATAATTATATGCCAATGATTAGATAACCTGGAAGAAATCAGTATATTCCTAGAGGCATACAGCCTGTCAAGACTTAATAAAGAAGTAATAGAAAGTCTGCACAGACCTATAATAAAGAGATTAAGTAAGTAAGTAAGTAAGTAAGCAATAGAAAACCTTCCATAAAGAAAAGACCAGGACCAGATGGCTTCATTGGGGGACTTTTAACAGACACAAAAAGATGCACTAATACCAGTCCTTTAACATTTCTAAAAAATGAAGTAAATGAATACTCCTAAACTCATTTTCAGACCAGCTTTACCCTGATTCCAAAGCCAGACAAAGACAATGCAAGACAAAAAAAAAAAAACAACAAAAAAAAACAAAAACAAAAAAACTATAAGGCAGTATCTCTGATGAACATAGATGCAAAAATCTTCAATAAAATATTAGCAGCAGCTCATTAAAAGGATCACACACCATGGCCAAGTGGGATTTATCCCTGGGATGCATGGATGATTCTACCCATGAAAATCAATGTAGTGTAACCCACATTAATAGAATGAAAGACAAAAAAGCACATGATAATCTCAATAGATGTAGAAAAAACATTCAAATCTTTTTATAAAATATCTCCACGAAGTATGTATAGAAGGAACATACTTAAACACAGTAAAGGCCATATATGAAAAAAACAAGACTAACACCATAATCAATGGGAAAAAATTGGGAACCTTTTTATTCAGAAGATTCAGAAGAAGGCAGAGATGCCCACTCTTACCACAACCAGCAACATAGTATTTAAAAAAGCCATTAGAACTAGTAATGTAAATTTGAAGAATGTAAAATCAACATCAACATACTCCAACAAGGAGTTATCTGAAAAAAGAAATTTTGAAAACAGTCCCATTCACATTAAGCAAAAAATGAAATGCTTAGGAATTAACCAAAGCGGCAAAGACTTAGACACTGAAAATTATACAGCCCTGATGAAGAAAATTAAAAGACACTAATAAATGGATCCCATATTAATGGACTGGAAAGATTAATATTGTTAACATGTCCATATTGTCCAAAGTGATCTAAAAATCTATTTTTTAAAAGATTATTTATTTGAGAGAGTGCACATGAGCACAAGTGTAGTGGGGTGGCATAGAGAGACGATTCTCAATCAGACTCCCTGCTGAGTGTGGAGCTGAAAGCAGGGCTCCATCTGATGACCCTGAGACCATGACCTAAGCAGAAATCAAGAGCCACCCAGGTGTTCCCCAAAGTGACTTTTTTAATGCAATCCCTATCCAAATCCCAAAGACAATTTTTTACAGAAACAGAAAAACAATCTTAGAATATATATGGAACCATAACCCCAAACAGTCAAAGCAATCTTGAACAAGAAGGCATCTAGAAGAGGCATCACACTTCCTGATTTCAAATTACATTATGAAGTTATAGTAATCAGAACAGTACTGACATTAAAACAGACATGTAGATCAATGGAACAATATCAAGTAAGAAATAAGGCTACGCAGGTATAGTCAGCTGACCTTTGACAAGGGTTCCCTTAACACACAACAGGGAAAGGGTAATCAAGTGGGTGTTGGGAAAACTGGTTATCTACATGTAAAAGAATTAAGTTGGACTCCTATTTTATACCATTCACAAAAATCAACCCCAAATGGATTAAAATTTAAATGGAAGATCCAAAGCTGTCAAACTTCTAGAATAAATCACAAGGGAAATACTTCTTAGCGATTTTTTTCTAAATGACACCAAAAACACAGTCAACAGAAGCAAAAAATAGACAAATATAACTATATCAAACTAAAGAGCTTCTGTACAGCAAAGGGCAATAATCAATAAAGTGAAAAGGCAGCCTACAAAGTGGGAATAACGGTTGTACATTATATAATAAGAAAGTAATACCTAAAATATATAAGGAATTCCTACAACTCAATACCAAAATACAAATAACCCAATATAAAATGGCCCAAAGAACCTAATAGGCATTTCTTGAAGGGAATTCAGGTGGCTAAAAGGTATACAAAAATGTTCCCATCATCTCTAATTATCAGGGAAATGCAAATCAAAACCACATGTTATCACCTATCAGGATGACTGTTATCAAAAAGATGAATAACAAACATGGGCAAGGGTATGGGAGGAAAGGAAACCCTTGTACACTGTTGGGATTATAACTTAGTATAGCCAATGAAAAGAGTATGATAATGATAGTTAATAGTACCATATTATATACCTGAAATTTATGAAAAAGCTATATCTTAAATCTCTCCACACACAAAATGGCAACTATATAGAGGTAATGATATATTAATTAGCTTGATAATGGTCCTCCTCTCCCAATTGTATATGTGTATATGTGTATCAAATCATCAAGTTGATTTTTACTCTCAAAAAATATTCTTTATAAAAAACATTTGGAATCCTTACCTCAGTGATTTTAAGACTTGTTTTCCTAGCATTGGAATTCTTAAGAATTTTAAAATTCCACACAGTAGTTCAGTGTTCAAAAAGAGTAATATTAAAAGGATAATTACTTTGTTTTTACTTCTGGTGCAGTTTATTGTTTATTTTGTTGTTTTTTGGTGAAGTGGTGTAGTGGTGGGATCATAGATGTCTTGGTTGCTTGCCTCTGTACTTCACTGAGGTTAGGGATTGTATTCTAGAGTGACTTTATTACCAGGTGATGCTCCATAGTTCTAATGATGGTAGCAGTAGCTTTTTCATAGTTTATAGTTGGTAGTCTCCTAGCCCTTTGCTTTTAAAAAAAAAAAAATTTAAATTAACATATAATGTATGGTTGCTCCAGGGATATAGGTCTGCGACTCATCAGGCTTATACATTTTACCGCCCTTACCATAGCACATACTCTCCCCAGTGTCCCTAACACAGCCACCCTAGGCCTTTGCTTTTATTTATTCAACAAATATGTATGAAATATTCTTAGAACTAGTGATATTTCTCTGGGCAAAATAGACAAGATCCTGGACCTAATGGAGCTTCATTGTAATGGATGAGATGGATATTAAAAAGTAATCATACAATGTAATTGTAAGCTATACAATAAATGCTGTGTAGAGGGGTAATTTATATCGAGAGATCATTGAAGAAGTGATATTTAGAGTTTCAAGCTGGGATCTGAGGGATGAGTAGGAGGTAAGCAAAGACAGAGGGTTCTAGGCAGGGGGTATAACAAACATGCATGAATGCTCTGAGGTGATAAGGTGAGTAGCAAAAGATAAAAGCTGGAGAAGAAGGTAGAGCCCAGGTTATGGAAAGACAAGTTAAAGTCTTTGCCTTTATCCTCAGTATAATGAGAAACTACTAAAAAGTTTTCAACAGGGGAATGAAATAAGATGATTGGTCTTAAAACATTACTGTGGCTGATGTGTGGAAGTACGCTAAGAGGTAGATTGGATACAGAGATATCAGCTAAGAAACTGTTGCAGGAGTCTTATCCTAGAATCTGGCACACTAGTAGAGTATTAGCTTATATTTGTGGATTAGCTAGATGACAACTCTACCCCTGTCTCTGTTGTGACATCTCAAATTATTCATACTTTAATAGAATTAACTTGAAAATTTTCAAGAAGTCGCAAAGAGTAGTACCAATTTATACTGTTTCCTCATAAAATTTCGTATTTTTAATCTTTAATCAATGTGAAGTAAATTCATTCATTCATTCATTCATTCAGCAAACATTGAGTACTTAAAATATGCCAGATACTGGTTGGGGGCTGAGGACAAAGAATCAGTGAATAAAATAGGCATTGCATCTGCCACCAAGTGACTTCTAGTCTGATTAACCAAATAAAAGCAAAGCAAGCAGTATATTGACCTAATCCCTATGAAATGATGTGGCGTGAAATTTGTCGGTTTATCCCAGCCTCAGCATCAGGAATGCTGATGAACCATGTGACCTTTTTATCAATTAAACTGTGTATTTTCCTTACTTGCTTCTGGTTCTAATTTATACTACTAGGTTTCTACTTTATCTTTGCTGAAAATTCAGCCCCTCATAAATCCTAACACATATTTCAAAGACCTGACAACCTAAAGATTGAATCCCAACCCTCCTTTACTCTTACAGAAGCTGGGACCTTGCTTAATGGATTACCCTTCTATTGCTACATAACAAATCACCACAAATTTAGTGGGTTAAACAACACGTATTTATTATCTCACATTTTCTGTGGATCAAGGGTCCAAGCATAGCTTAACTGAGTCCTCTGCTCAAAACTGCAAAGCATCAGTCATTCTGTATTCTCATATGTAGCTCAGTGTCCTCTTCCAAGCTCATTTAAATTGTTGACAGAATTCATTTCCTTATGCTTGTAGGAAGGCTGCCGCCTCCATAGGCAATTCACAACATGGCTCTTTGCTCCTTCGAGGACAGCAGGAGAAAGAGTGAATCTCTGCTATTTGGAGTCTCTGAGTTCAGGGAGGCCTTTGGCCTCTTTTAAAGCTTTTGCCTGATTAAGTCAAGGCCATGCAAGATAATCTGATACACACAAAGTCAACTGATTAGACTGGCAATATAGCTGCAAAGTCCCTTCACATTTGTCATATAACCTAATATTATAATGGGAGTAGTATCCCATCATATTCACAGCTCCCGTCCACACTCAGGATGGGATTATTCTGCCTGTCTCACTTGCCTCTTTTTAAAAATCTCCTACATCTCTTGGCTTCCAACAAGGCGTGTTCTTCTTAGTCTCTCTGTGCCTTTGATGGTTTCTTTTCCACTCTGTCTCCATTTCATAAATGTTAAGGTTCCTCAGAACATCCCATTAACCATCCACACTGTTTCTTGACTATATCTATTGTTTTCCACTGGCCAAGGACCAATTTCCTACTAAAAATAATAAGAGCGAATTCTTGCCGAAGAACACAGACTGATCAGATAATGAATAAAACAAAAGCAATCTATTATTCTGCCATTCTTGGATCCATTTGGGGAGAAAGGGGATGACTCCTTGCTTAAGGGAGCACTATTGTTTCAGCTTCAGATATTCAAGGTAGGGGAAGTTGTTCATGAATGGTGAAGAAAATCCCGAGGATGGTTGGGAAAACTTCACCAGATCAGAGGATAGGCAATTGTGTCAGCTGATTCTATAAAATGTAGCTGCAATAGTATAGGGTGAGTATTGTCTTGTTATGCCAGGATACCTTAGAAGAATATGAGTGTGGTTATGGCTTTCATTGAGAGCGTCCAGATACAAATGAATTGGACAGCAGTGTGTTAATTCACCCACCAGTGATTTCAAAGTATATTGCTAAAAACAACTAAATTCTTTGACATCAACCATAGAATGATTTTTCTAGATATGTCTCTTCTGGCAAGGGAAACAATAGCAAAATTGAACTATTACCAAAAAGTTCACCAAAATAAAGAGCTTTTACATAGAAAAAATCAGCAAAACAAAAAGGCAACCTAACAGATGAATATATTTTAATATATTGATATATTTTAATGATATTCAAATGATATATTTTAATAAGGAGCTAATATTCAAATTATATAAAGAATTTTAAGATTTTATTTATTTATTTGACAGAGGAGAGTACAAGCAGGGGGAGCAGCAGGCAGGGGGAGGAGCAGGGAGCCTGATGTAGGACTCGATCCCGTGATCTGAGCCAAAGTTGCCTTTGGCTGACTGAGCCATCCAGATGCCATATATAAAGAACTTCTACAACCCACCACTAAAAAAGCCAAATAATCAAACTAAAAATGGGCAAAGGACCTGAATAGGCATTTTTCCAAATAAGACATAGAGACGGCAAACACACACATGAAAAGATGCTCAACATCACTAACCATCAGGGAAATACAAATTCAGACAACAATGGAATATAACTGTACACCTGTCATAATGGCTAAAATGAGGAACTCATGAAGTAGCAAGTGTTGCTGAGGATGTAGAGTAAAAGGAAGCCTTGTGCACTGTTCATAGAAATGCAAATTGGTTTAGCCACTGTGGAGAACTGTATAGAAGTTCCTCAATAATTAAAACTAAAGGGCACCTGGGTGGCTCAGTGGGTTAAGCCTCTGCCTTCGACTCAGGTCATGATCTCAGGGTCCTGGGATCGAGCCCCACATCAGGCTCTCTGTTCAGCGAGGAGCCTGCTTCCCCTTCTCTCTCTGCCTGCTCGTGAGCTCTCTCTCTCTCTGTCAAATAAATAAATAAAGTATTTTTTAAAAAGAATTAAAAATAGAATTACCTCATGATCCAGTAATTCCACTACAGGGTATTTACCAAAAGAAAACAAAAAAACTAATTTGAAAAGATATATACACCCTTGTGTTTATTGTAACATTATTTATTAATAGTCAAGATATGGAAGCAACCCAAGTGTCTGTTGATAGATGAATGGATAAAGAAGATGTGATACACACACACACATAGCAATATTACTCAGCCATAAAAAAGTGAAATCTTGTCATTTGCAACAACATAGTTAGACCTAGAGGGTATAATTCCAAATGGAATAAGTCAGTCAGAGAAAGACAAAAACTATGTGATTTTACTCATATGTGGAATTTAAGAAACAAAACAAATGAACAAAGAAACAAAAAATCAGACTCTTAAATACAGAGAACACACTGGTGATTGCCATAGGGGAGGTAGGTGGGGAGATGGGTTTGAAAAACAATTTCTTAAATAACTCAGCCCCCAGTGTGGGGCTTGAAATCATGACTGCAGGATCAAGAGTTGCTTGTTCTACCAACTGAGCCAGCTAGGCACCCTGAAAAATAATTAATAAAAAAGTAAAAATGAATACATTCTTACAATTTAACTGTAGCATTTGCACTTGAATTTCACATCTGTCCTCTAGCAAAATTGAGTATTTTGCATTGAACTTAAGGTCTTCATTCCTCTGCAGTTTTCTTAATTTAGGAATAGCTGTGTGGAATTTACTTGGAAGAAGCAATGCCTTTCCTCTTTCTGAAATGACCTTCATCTATTTTCTTATATGATTGGTTTATTGTTAAAAAGGGTTTTGAAGGGGCAGGGGGTGGGAAGTTGGGGTACCAGGTGGTGGGTATTATAGAGGGCACGGATTGCATGGAGCACTGGGTGTGGTGCAAAAATAATGAATACTGTTATGCTGAAAATAAAAATAAATTATTTTTAAAAAAATAAACACTTAAGGTTCAAGGCTTAAAAAAAAAAAAAAAACAACAGGGGTTTTTAGCGGGGTGCATGGATGGCTCAGTCGGTTGAGTGCCTGATTCTTGACTTTGGCTCAGGTCATGAACTCAAGATCATAAGACTGAGTCCCACATTGGGCTCCATGCTCATAGGGAGTCTGCTTGAGATTCTCCTTCTCCTTCTTCCCCTCCCCACTCTTCACTTTCACTCTCTGTCACTCTCTCAAATAAATAATCTTTTTTTGAAAAAGTTTAGACATTATCTCCTTCTTTGAGCATTTTCATTTTAGAAACCTGCCCCCCAGTGCCCATCCTAGAGAAAGTTCATCGTTTTCTCTGTTTTCTTCCAGATTTATATCAATTACACCTATCATAATGTATTACAACTTACTTAATTACATGTTTGTCCACCCTACTAGTCAGATCCTTGCTGGTAGAAATTGACATATTCATATTCTTTCTTTCCCTTTTTTTTTTTTTTTTACAATTTTATTTATTTATTTAGAGAGAGAGCATGCAGGGGGGGAGGGGCAAGGGGAGAAAGAATCTCAAGCAGACTCCCTTCTAAACATGCAGCCTGATGCAGGGCTGGATCCCACAACCCTGACACTATGACCTGAATGGAAATCAAGAGTTGGACACCAAACTGACTGAGCGACCCAGGGGTCCCAACATTATATTCATTTTCTTAACTCTAGTACCTGAAACAACCAATGCTCTGTAAGTGTTTTAAATAAAGAAATGAATCAGTACTTGCACTCATCCAAATCATAATATTTTCATCCACTTGACTTCAAATAACCAGATCTGATTCCCTCAGCTACAGACACTGATCCTGATAAACCTTTTCTTACTTTGCTCCATGGCTATAAATATGAAGTACTAGCCATCTGTTCTGTAGCTAGTTTGGAGTTCTTTGGCCTGGAGTTCTTTGCCTTCCCCCACCCCTTACCACCACCAATCATCATGTTTTAAAGTCATAAGACCAGACTTCTAAAACGATATTACAGCTGGGACAAAGCCTTTTTGTCTTGAAGCCCTGTAAGTTACTCCAGAAAGTATAGGAAAAGAAAGTGCTTGGCAAAGTATAACAAATAGCCAAGGATCTTCTTTATAATTCTTCACATCTGAGTGAATTTCTGAGTGTATGAAAGAGAAAAATAGGAGCTGTCATTCCAGCATCCTTAGGTTTGGGGTATGGAGTAAGGAAGACCTTCAGAAATCTCACTTTGAAATGTACATTACATTTTTAAGGCTGTAGATGCTGAATAATTTTAAGAAAATATAATATTAGGGCTACTAAGGAAACTAATTTTACAGTCATGATTAACAGAGAGCTTAATCAGAGGTAGTCTTCAGATTGTCATCTCCACTGAAGATCTTTATATATTTGACTGTTGAAAAGCAGCATTAAAGATGATAAGCATCTCTAGAAATATGGCCTTGGAAGAACACAACTTCCTATTAGAAATGTCTTTGTAATATGAGAATTCTATAAAATATTGATAACTATAGCGTAGAAGTATAGAATTAAGAGAATGATACAGATAACAATGTTTCTTTGATTTCAGAAACCTTATGCAGCTCTTCTGGAATATGGCAGAAATTAGTTTCATGGTTTTCTATAGTCATCATTTTCTGTTGGTACTTACCTAGTCAGAAGATATCTAACTAAAGTAACTAAAAGTTGTTGTTTAAGAAAGAACCTTTTGTGGATGGAAAACAGAGCCTACAAGGTTACTAACTTCGTACTGTGCAAGAAATGATGCTTTTAAGCTAACAGCTCTAAAGCCAGGTGAAGGTAATAAATGATTCAGTACAAATTGGGACATGTGAGTGATTTTATAAAAGATTTTAAAACATGTTAATATTATGTATGATTTTCCAACTTTTTTTCTGTTTTCAAATTATTCTCATAACAGAAATCTATGCAGTAGGCATATTCACAAGGTTGTGTTACCATATAATGTGACTGCATAAGGTCAGATTTTAAGAAACTAAGGGGTCACAGAAACCTCATTTATCTCTTGGTTCCTCAAATGTAATGTTTTATCTTTTGTTATCTCTAAACAGGTTCACTGGTAGGAAGAAATGGAAAATGGGGAAAAGTTGGTTATGTAGGATTTTTAGTCTGAAAACTTAATAGGAAATATTAAAATAGTTAATTAAAATCTGATTGTATTTACTTATTAACAAATGTTCTTCAGGCTCAGTCTTTTGATATTATTAGTTCTGTTTTATGAATATTTATTTATTTTTATTAACATGTATTATATGCCCCAGCAGTACAGGTCTGTGAATCATCAGACTTACACATTTCACAGCACACACCATAGCACATAACCTCCCCAATGTCCATAACCCAGCTACCCTATCCCTAGGCCCCTATCCCAGCAACCCTCAGTTTGTTTCCTGAGATTAAGTCTTTTATGGTTTGTCTCCCTCCCAATCCCATCTTGTTTTGTTTTTTCCCCTCCTTAACCCCCAGGCCCCTATCCTGCCTCTCAAATTCCTCCTATCAGAGAAATCATATGATAATTGTCTTTCTCTGATTGACTTATTTCACTTAGCATAATACCTTCTAGTTCCATCCACATCATTGCAAATGGCAAGATTTCATTTTGATGGCTGCATAATATTCCATTATATATATATATGTATATATATATATATATATATATATATATACATATATATATATATGTAATTTTCTTTATCCATTCATCTGTTGATGGACATCTAGGTTCTTTCCTAGTTTGGCTATTGTGGACCCTGCTGCTATAAACATTCGGGTGCACATAACCCCTCGGATTGCTACATTTGTGATACTATTAGTTCTTAAATGAGGAATTTTCACTCTCAGTTCAACAGGTTATCTTTGAAGGTGCCATAGTGGTAGAAAACCACTCTGGAATCACAGGGATAATTTAGATTTTTCTAGAGATTCAGTAATGATCAATTATTTATAAAAGACCTGTTACACAAAACCAAATGGTTTCTTTTTTTGTTGTTTTATTGTCTGTTGTATTGTCCCTGTTATACTTTGTTTTAACTTATTATTTTAGATCTTTGCCTTCTAAGTGGTACTTTATCCCCTTATTCTCAACTTTAGCTTAATTTTTTTTAGAAAGATACTCTGCCACTCTGGTAAAACATTTTGCATCTTTTCTAACATATTTACATAAATTTATGTTGAAGAAATGCATTCAGATTATCAGCTAAATGGGTTAATTAAGAGCCAGCGGCATCATCACTGATACTACACATTTTTCCTTATAGAATGGTCTTTTCATCATGACTTTGCATGGCATTGTTTCAGATAAATCAACAAATTGATTATTGTATTTTGCTTTTATTATACCATGGGTAATGTCTCATAATGAATGAATGAAATTTATTGGACAGGGTTTCTTTTTAGGCTGCTGTGTTTAAATAATGCTACAATTGAGTTACTCCACTGAATCTACATAGAGTGTGTACTTGACATAGTTAATAAAAGATTGTGTTAGCTTTCCTTATATTGAACATTTGAGAAATACACAGTTCTGTTGTGCATAAGGATTTGAATTCCTTATGTACAAGAATATTTACTACCTTCTTTGTTTCATTTCAGAATGACCTTATTTAAAAATGTATGAGGCTATTTATAATCGACTCTGTGGCAGTGATTAAAGAGGTGTGAATAATAGGTTATTGGAACTTGACAGCTCCTGGTTTGCTAAACTAGTGGTAGAACATTTATGCTGCTCAAATGTACTTTATTTTTCTAAGGTGGGAATTTCTCTTTTGACATGTGGGTTATTGGCATAATATATTCCATAGGTTTTTCTCTTTAAAGTGGTTTACCAAATCATAGTATTTTATTGATTTATGTTTCATATTTTCTTCAACTTAATGAATCAACATTTTATGCTTAATAATTATAACCTGAGTATGGGTTATTAATCAAACATCCGATAATAGACAGAAGATTGGTCCTTTAGCAGAGCATTGGCCTACAATCTGAAGCTTTCCTATAAGACAAATGCAATCAAGATTTTATTGTTTTTTTTTTAATTAAATTTATTTATTTTCAGCATAACCGTATTCATTATTTTTTCACCACACCCGGTGCTCCATGCAATCTGTGCCCTCTATAATACCCACCACCTGGTACCCCAACCTCCCACCCATCCGCCAATTCAAACCCCTCAGATTGTTTTTCAGAGTCCATAGTCTCTCATGATTCACCTCCCCCTCCAATTTCCCCCAACTCCCTTCTCCTCTCTAACTCCCCATGTCCTCCATGCTATTTATTATGCTGGAAGAGATTATGCTGAGTGAAATAAGATTTTATTGTTTTAATGGAAAAACTCTTTCTTACTGAAAATTTGAAAATGTTTAGTTGGTTGATACTCAGCAGTTGTTACTTTGGGGGAGATGTTAGTACTTCTGAAGATATTTGGGATAGCACATTATAGCCAAAGGGGGAAAAAAAGAGTTGTATACTTAACATTTCAGCAAACCATTATTGATTTTAAATATCAAGACCAGAAAAACATTAAATTAGTTAAATTTGGATTAGATAATATTTTTATTTAAGAATAAAAGGGAATGTAGTAAAGTATTTTAAAATTTTGAGTAAATAAATAATTAACCCAGTGATTTTTCACTGTTATTGTAGATTCAGAGCACTTTGTCAGGTGCCTTCTAAACTACACCAAAGATTTATTACTAAATCCATTTTAGCATTATCACTCCATCATCCCTAACCAGCCTGAAGATTAGGTTTCAAAAAGAATAAGATTGGTGAAACTCAAGCAGAAAAAGTCAAGCTTCACAGAAAACAAAGGTTAGGGAAATAACAATAAAAATTACCCTGTATATATTTCACTACAAGTCTGACCTAAAAAAAAAACCTTAAAAAATGCAAAATAGGGGCACCTGGGTGGCTCAGTGGGTTCAAGCCTCTGCCTTCCGCTCAGGTCATGATCTCAGGGTTCTGGGATTGAGCCCCATGTTGGGCTCTCTGCTCAGCAAGGAGCCTGCTTTCTCCTCTCCCTCTGACTACTTGTGATCTCTGTCTGTCAAATATATAAATAAAATCTTTTTTAAAAATGCAAAATAGGGGCGCCTGGGTGGGTCAGTGGGTTAAGCTGCTGCCTTCGGCTTGGGTCATGATCTCGGGGTCCTGGGATCGAGTCCCGCGTTGGGCTCTCTGCTCGGCGGGGGGACTGCTACCTCCTCTCTCTCTGCCTGCCTCTACCTGCTTGTCATCTCTCTCTGTCAAATAAATAAATAAAATCTTTTTAAAAAATGCAAAATAAACCCCATCTCTCAGCAAGACAAACTTCCTAAGCTCTTGCTTCAACCCACTGTCCTCAATTGTGATCTGTACCATCAGACTCTCCCACAAATTTTGAATTGTCCCCATTTTTAAGGTTTTTAATCTGTCTGGTTTGAAACTTACTTTTTCACTTTATTTTCCCTTGCTTTATTATTTTCCAAGCCTGAAAAATTATTGTGAAGCAGTTTGTACTTTTATGGAACTTAAGAGCATATTTTTCTAAAACTGAACATCTTCCCATCTGTTGAGAAACTGGAATACAAATGTTTACCAAAGAGTGGAAAAACTGGTCTAAATTGCCAAACAGAATTGTATGTGCATATATATAAATAGCCCAAAGGTTTGGTGAATATTTAATGTGATGATGTATTCAAAGCACCCAGCAAGAGACTTATATTTATTCCTGGAGTACCCTGGTACTTTGAAGAGAATGCCAGAGACATTTTTACTTCTTACTTTCCTAATTATTTTCTGTGTGGATTTGAATGGTCTGCCTAATTTCTTCAAATTTCATATGACTTTTTCTTAAAAAGTGATAACACCAGCTCTTACCTTTCAGTCTTACAGTATTGTTCTGAGGGTGTTCTGGTTAAAGTGCTTTGCAATTTGTAAAATGCAATGGAGTTGTAAAGTTTGAAGATGTTCTTTTACTCCTCATGAACTTGAAGATTCAAGGTGAATACAAGACAAGTGACCAAGAGAAAACATGATTCTCCACCCCTCCCCGACCTAGTGTGACTCAGGTTGCCAGCTGCTCTGAGTTAAGAGATATTTGGGAAAAACAAGTTAGTTTGGGGAGTTCCATATGGATATTCATTGACTTCAAGTTCATTTTGGTCTTCTGAAATGCTTTTCTTGAAAGACAGTTTTATGTTTGTAACTTCACTCCAGCATAGAACACTGTGATAGAACACTTTGATTAGAGAGTCAGTCTTACTTTATAGATCTGTAGTAGTGCCGAAAAACTTGGTGTTGATTAGGTTTTACAACTGGGGACGTCCTGTGTTCTGACCTTTCAAGTGTGCAAGCTAATCCCACCCGTATCCTGTTTGTGAGTAATTGGATGAATGCCTGGAAATTCTAGTGCCAATTATATAGCACCTTCTTCATTAGAAATTTCTAGTTGGAGTGTTTATTTACCTTCTCCCTAAACAAACACCTCCTGTAGGTGAGTCCCTTTGCTCAAAAAGGCAAGATTACATAATAAGCTAGATCCTTAGTTATGTTTCCGTAGTCACTCTTTGCATAGCATTTCCACTTGATGTGGATGGAAGACATATCTGAAGTACAAATATAAGGCTGTAGGCTTTCTGTATAATTGAGGAAATGGGTTTTAAATTGTACACCTCTTCCCATAAAAATAGAAGAGATCCTTCTGGGAAGAGAAAGAATTTCTTAATTATCTTCTTATCTAAATCATTAAGAATAGGAAAATACCATTTACATCATTGTAGTCTCTATTTCTATTCCATTCTCTTTACAGAGTATCAAATGTATGGTTAAAAGATACATATAGATGTGTGCAACCTTGTCTTAAGTCAGTAAAGAATTCTATTGCTACATCTCAAGAGGATAAATGCGATCCTGCTGCCATTTACTACAACATTGTGATTAAGGGCACAAGCTCTGAAATCAATATCCTGACTATGAATACTAAATCCATCACTTACTAAATAATTCTAATTGGTATGGTGGAAATTCTCACCCATCATTAGTATATTAATAAAGACTGTTTTGGTTGTATTAGAAACACAACTCAGTTAGGCATAACCTGAAAGAAGGAAGAGAACCAGGAATGGATTTTATGGATTGATCCTGTGCTTCAAACTATATCATCAAGACTCAGTCACAATCTCTCTTTCTCAATCTCTCTTTCTCTGTCTTTTTCTCTAATTCTTTCTCTCCCCATCTCCCATCTGAGTTATAAAAAACTTGAACTGGTTCTTTCAAGTCAATGACTGTCAGGAACCATAGACTGAATTTTTACTGAAGGGGGAGGAGTCTCATAAGATTCTGAGATCCTGTTTTTGTGTTCTTAGTATGCAGTGGTGCATATGATTTGAAGTCTAAATATTTTAATTTTCTTATTTATATTTCTAAATAATATTTGAAAAAATAATATACTGTTTAAACTTATTATATCAAATACAGTTTTCTAGAATAAATCAAGGTGAAATGCTTATAAATATAGTTGTGTCCTAAGGAAACTATGTGTGTACGGTGTATAGGGCATTATTTAATCACTGTGAAATTTACTCTGCTAAGCAGTTTACATAAATTACCTGATTTGGTCCTTTAAACAATCTTATAAGTGGTTTTTATTATCATTTTATATGTAAGGAAGCCAAGGAAAGAAACTTGCCCCAAAACAACCAACCATTGAGTATTTGACCCATAATTTGAACTTATATCAGCCTGACTGCAAAACCTCTGTTACATGGTCAGATTATACATTTACAGCTTTTATTAATAAATTTGCCTCCTTATGCAAACTAAGTAAATACTGCCTTTTAATATAGTATCTTGCTACTGTTAATAGACATGACTTGAACTTATTAAAATTGTTTTTTCAGTTTAATAACTACTTAGTCATATGACTTTCATCTACATTTTCTAGTATTTAAATGTTAAAATTTTTAGCCACCCTGAACTATAAAATCATTTTACTTTTTAAAAAATTTCTGCCACTGAAAATATAGCCTAAAAATTTTAGACTTGACTGTAAATTGTTACTTGGAAAATAAATTATTACATAGGCACACAGCCAGTCTGTATGGAAAGCAGAACAGTTTATGAAAATATGTTAGCTCTTATTTAGATAGTAAGACTTACTAGTGACAGAAACAATGTTTAGCAGGAACTTCTATAACAAGACAAAATTGAGAACAGAAACTTTAAAATTTAGTATAATATAAAGTGTACAGTTCACAAAAACTATTTAAATAGCAACTATTTTATTTGCTTTTATTGAAAGAATAAATTCCTACGATTCAATTTATGATACATATTCTTCTGTGTGGAGTAGCCCTAAAGGTGTAAGGCTTCTCATTTCCCACTCCTTGTTACACAGATCAGTTTTGTAGATCATATTTTTGCTTCTCTCATCCAAAAAACAGACTTAAGAAATATTTTATTCTTTCTCCAAAAGAATCTGTGGGGGTATATGGAGAGAGTGATGCATAGTCCTAAATTAGTAGAGGGCTTGTGTGTATATACAAGCCACTGATCTCTCACCTAGTTCCAGGTACATGTCTTGGTTGTTGAACAGAAAAGTACCTGGCCAGAAGCCCACATATCTGTCCTGTTGTTCTCCTTCCTATAAATGTGGTTTTGCTTGCCAGGAGCATTCCTCAAACTACATTGGAGACAAGCCGCATTCATTACACTATAAATCTCTAACTACTGTACAAGGAGTAATAGAGGGCAACTAGAACATTACAGGCCTGCCCTAGCTTTTTGGTATCCCAAAGTCCTTTTCAGTTCTGAGATGTAAAAATCTCCCAAAATGTATTTAAACAAAATTTAATTTAATTTAATTTAAATGTTAATTTTAACAAGCTTTTACAAAGTCCATTCACTGCTTTTAGTAGGAATAAAGACTGTCAAATTAAAATAATAGGTGCTAAAATTTGAGAAAGTTAGAATCCTACAAAGCTATGAAGGAAATAAAATCAAACTCTAAACCCCAGGTGATACTAACTTATTCAAAACAAATTTAGTTATTGCTTACAGATTTAATGTAACTTCTAAAACATTGCTTTCAGCCACATGTATGGAAGTCTTTATAAAGCTTGCAAGTCATAATTAATAGTCCATAATTATGAACTATAAGTCTTACTTCATATAACCAATAGGTAATAAGAGGAAAGATTGTCTTTAATCCTCATTTATGAAAATGTGAACTCAAGCAATGTAAACATTAAATTGTTGATAGAATAGTTTATTTAATCACATGAGAACAGAAAAAGTAGAGACTATCCATAAATTTGGATATCCTATCCATAAATTTGGATAGGAATATAGTGAAATATGAAAGATAATAGTCATAATTACATGGTAACTGTCATATAAAACTCTGAATAGATATTTATTCAGTTAATAAATACTCAGTTTAGCAGGTATCTTATTCAGTATATTTATTCCTAGTAATATGTATCTGAAGCATCTTATGGGCTATAACATCATATATATACATAACAATTTCATTATCATATGTAGATATAGATATCAGTATTCTAGTCTTAGCCCTCAAAAGGTGCATTTATTCTTTTTAAGAAGTTAGAACAGGTAGGATAAAATATTGTAGGATTACACCAGTGATATTTAGTAAGATTCTAATTAATTTTCCCCCAAATATAGATCAGCACTGTCTAGTAGGACTTTCTGTGGAATTAGAAATGTTCTATATCTATTATATCTCAAAGCCACTAGCCACATGTGATAATTGAGTGCATGAAATGTGTCTAGCATAAATGAGGACCCAAACTTCATATCTTATTTGTAATTTTGATTAACTTCAGTGCAAATAGACATATGTGACTAGTGGCTATCTTATTAAACAGCATGATTTTGAAAACTTTTTGATTTCGTGATCCCTTTACACTCTTTAAAAATGTTGATGACCCTAAAGTGCTTTTGGTTATGTGGGTTATATTTATCAATATTTACTATATTCACAATTTAAAGTGGAAAAAAATTAAAATATTTGTTAATTAATCCTCAATAATAAACGCAGCTGGGTTTTCATATTTGCTTCAATCTTTATAATTTTTATGGTTGAAATATATTAAAACTTCACCTCACATAGATATGTATGTGGAATTAGCCTTTTCAGATAATTTGGGGTATTATTTGATGACTGCACCAAAACTGACCAAGTAGCATGTCTCAAAGTCTAGTTGTAATGCAGAATATGAAACTGTATCTTGAATTTCATAGTCTGTTACACTGAAATCCATCAGTCTCTCTTGAACTTTAAATGGATCTTTTTTACCCACTCATGAATTTGTAGTTCCTGCATTAGTCATTTCAAATATGTTGGTTCACTTAGTTGTATTGATCTTTCAGGTGTGGACCCATTGCATCTTACCCTATAAAAAAAAAAAAAACCAAATTGAGAAGCTGTAAAGCTCACAATGACAGTTGCATATTTTCCAGAATTCTAATTTATACCTGAAAGCCCAAATTTTATTATTGGCAACACATTCGGTCTTTTGTTTTCCTTGAAGTGGCAGGCTTATTACTTGGCTTATTTTTTAGAAAATGTCTTCCAAATATTCAGGACTGAAAAATGATAGCTCAGTCGTTGTTCTTTCAAGTAAAATTGGTGTACCATGAGAAAAACAGCTAGTTCCTGACATTTCAAAACAACTGCATGCTTTGATACCCAGCAGAAGTGGTTTATCCCTACATCCTGTTTAAAGACATATGCTGTACTAAGAGGTCATGATTTAATAGAATAGCTTCTGCTATTTTATCGGGGACATCCTTAAATGAAATTGGCAATTTTTAAAATGTTTTTTACTGGGAATGAGCATCAGGGAAGGATGCAGGATTCATATGGTTTGTTGCTATGGACTTCAATCATGCTAAAGTACTAACGGTTCTACCCACCATTGCCTTTTCATCAATGCAAATGTCAAGAGTCAAGAAGGCAAATAATGTAATGCCTTAGTATTAATATAAAAACAATTTCAGGGCGCCTGGGTGGCTCAGTGGGTTAAGCCGCTGCCTTTAGCTCAGGTCATGATCTCAGGGTCCTGGGATCGAGGCCCGCATCGGGCTGTCTGCTCGGCAGGGAGCCTGCTTCCTCCTCTCTCTTTCTCTGCCTGCCTCTCTGCCTGCTTGTGATCTCTCTCTGTCAAATAAATAAATAAAATCTTTAAAAAAAAACAAAAAACAACAATTTCGACCTTGTCATTACAAGCATGAAGGGAGGAGAGAAATTGCTGTTAGCCTAGAATAAACTGGGGAAGTCTTCATGATATTCATGACTCTGCATATGTGATATTCATGCTCTACTTTTTTCCTTCTCTTTTACCAGCTTTGTCCTATAAAAATTGTTTATTAAATTATTTAAAATTGTTTAATTATATTTGTATTTTACTTTTCAATCATTTATTGATTCAAGATTTTTTAAAATAAAGATTTATGTATTTATTTATTTGACAGAGACCACAAGCAGGCAGAGAGGCAGGCAGAGAGAGAGAGGAGGAAGCAGGCTTCCCGCTGAGCAGAGAGCCCGACACAGGGCTCAATCCCAGGACCCTGGGATCATGGCCCAAGCCAAAGTCAGAGGCTTTAACCCACTGAGCCACCCAGGTGCCCCTTGATTCAAGTATTTTATTGAGTACCTACTTTGTAGAAGTTATTTATATCGTTGAGAAATGGGAAATACATAGTGTTTATGATAAAAACATCTACTGTGCCCCTTATTTGTAGAGCACTTGTTCTGTGCTAGGCACTCTGTTTATGTGTGTGCTTTTAAATTAATTAAATTCATCTTCATGGCAACTTCAGGAGATTTTTATAGAAGGTCCACTGGATTTTGTGTCAGGCTCACAACTTTTTGTGTAACTAGACAAATTAGTTAGCTTCTTTGGGTTTCAGTTTTCTCAGTGTAAAATATGGAACAGACATTTATCTTCAGACCCTTAACAGGTTTAAAATTCCTTAAATTAATAAACATTTTATAGCAAAGTAATCCTTTATCAACACATTATTAGAATATTCCACACACTTTATTAGGAATCATGAAAACAATTACAAAATTATTAACATAAACATTTTGGAAACTTTTACTATCCCTTTCACTTTAAAATTTATTTATTCAATACCTCTTGCACACCACTTAATCCTTTATTAACATATTATAACATGCTCACACTTGACTAAGGACTTAATGATAAGCATGTGAACATAATGGGCACTATTGCTGGGAGGTGTAAAAAATTATACAGGAGCACAAAGTTTAGAACAAGAGTCAGAAAAAGTCAAGAAGGCATCCCCAAAGCAGTAGTGTCTTAACTTGTTCATTAACTCAACAAATACCTTAAGTGCCTTTGATGTTTGGAATTTAGACTACTGGAGTGAACAAGACAGTGTCCTTGCCCCCGTGAAACTTACATTTTAGTAGGGAAGTATGGTAGGTAGAATAATGGCCTCCCAAAAATGTCCCATATCCTAATTCCCAGAACCTATAAATATATTACATGGCAAAGGAGAATTTTAAAGTAGCAGAAGAAACTAAGCCTGCTAATCAGCTAACCTTAAAATAGTGAGATTATTTTGTGTTCTCTGGTTAAGCCCAGAGACTCTCTGGAAGAGTCCTTAAAAGTGCAAGCAGGGGACAGAAGAAGGGTCAGTGTCAGGCTAATGTGATGTAAGAAAATTCTCAACTGGCCCCTGCTGGCTTTGAAGATAGAAGGGGGCCGCATGCCAAGGAATGTGTTCGGCCTCTAGAAGCTGGAAGAAGCAAGAAAACAGGTTCCCCTGGGGCTGCCAGAAAGAACACTGCTCTACCAACACCTTGATTTTAGCCCAGTGAGACCTTTCTTGGGCATCTGACCTTAAGAACTGTAAAATCACAAGTATGTGTTATTTTAAGCCTCTTAAGTTTGTGGTAAGTTGTTACAGCAGCAACAAAAACTAATCTAGAGAGAAAATAAACAAGTAACTAAACAAGATAATTACAGATTGGATGCTTTGAAGGAAATAAACAGGGTGATGTGAGAAATAAAGGATGGAGCATGTATGATCAGGTGGCCATACTTCAAAGACCCTAGGACATTGGAGTGGAGACATGAGGGAAAGAAAGAGCCAGCCCTGCAAAGAACTGGGAACAGCATTCTAGTGATAAGCAAAGAATGAAAAGAGTGGGAATGTAGAAGAGTAGTGGAGAAGAAGGTAAGGGCCCAAGCTTGTGAACCCTTGCAAGCCATGATACAACACTGAAAAGCCATTGAAAGTTTTGAAGAAGTAGAGTGACATATTCTGCTTTGTGGCTTGAAAAGGTCACTCTGGCTGCTATGTGGTAAATGGAGACAAGAGAACCTAGGATAGGGGACATGACAGTTTGAAAAAGAGTAGTGGCAGTGGAGATGGTGAGATACAACCAACAGGATTTTTTGATGGGTTGGAAATGAATTTTGAAAGATGAGTAGCAATTTGGTAGTAGAGGGAAAAGGGCAGAGGGAAAGCATGGAAGTCCAGGAATGTCTAGGGAAAAGAATATATTGGGCAGACTGTTAGGAGATACAGATATTCGAGGCCCTAATGTTCCGTCTAGAGCCCTTTGCTATCCATAGGAGTTCGGAATTCATAATATATGCAATGGAGAGCTATAAACATTTTAAATTAGGAGAGTAAAACAGTCTCTGAACTTTGGTTTTATGTATCTTCCATTGTCATTCTGATACAAAGATGAATAGTAAGGATATTTAAATTTTTATTTTCTTAAGATTCTGAGTTCAGAAAGATTTGATTAACTTCTTGTCAATGAAGTCTTTAATAATCCATTGTAACATCTCTTCCATTTAGTTTTTGAGGATTTTTTGCTCATTTGTTGACTATAATCTGCTTGCTTCAGAGAAACAGTGTAAGTAGGTTCAGAGCAAAGTCTTTAGAGCCTCGTGGCCTGGGTTGGAATCCTGAATCCAGTACTAACTGGTCTCCTTTTGCCAAGTTATACAACCTCTAAGTCTCAGTTTCTTTATCTCTAAAACGAGGGTAGTAATTCTTCATGTGTCCCTTATAAGGACTAGGCAACTGAATGCAAGTACTTTAAGGGCAGGGCTGGAGCAGCATGCAAAACTACATAAGCAGCATTGATTGATTGAACTTTTCTTTCTGCTAGTAATAGAAATTTGATGAAACAGTTTCTTCAAAATACTTTTAAAATACCCTTTCTGTGTTTCTGCATAGGGGTCTAGAGTTTTCATTTATCTGTATTTTTCCAAGATGCCCACTTCTTTCACCACTAAGTCCATTTACTCTCTAAGAAAAAATTTATATGAAAATGTAAGTGGGGGTGAGTTCACATGGTCTTCTAGTTTATTGGATATTATTTATTTTCTGAATAGGTTGTATTCACAGATGATTATCATTTTAACTGTTTTTCAGATAAATCAGGCAAAGCAAAACACAAGGAATTCTTTGGTACCTCAGTTCAAATCCATTTAATTTTCCAACAACATATTTCAAATTTTAAAAAAGTAAATTTTATATCTTTGGAACATTAGCAGGGCATAAAAAATAGATACAGTGGAGTAGAGAATCCTCTAGTATTTATGTTTTATATCACTCTTAATTTAGCACAGAATTATTTATTGTCATAATTCTGTCTATAATATTTAATTTACATTACTCATATTTTATAACTAGTGCACGTATCTCAGAAGCAGAGACTGTAAGTACTCTGTGTCTTCATTCTGTCTTCTCGAGCACTTAGGTCAGAGGAACTAAATTATTCATTCTAATGTGATAATTCGCAAGTTTGTAACATGTGATGCTTAGAAGGTTTTAAGAAAACTAAACTCTGTTTTTAGTGCTTCATTAAGAAATAACTTCCAATTCAGGTTTTATTAGCATGATCCTTGTTCTTCCATGTCTGTCTAGCCAGTAGAGGAGTAGAAGGACTTTAGACTCAGGGAATTAGCATACATGTATTAAAATTTGGCCCTTTCCAAGGAAAGCTTCCTATGAGGAGGTGCGCTGGATGGATACCATTAAGCCTTACTTGGATTATTGTTTACTGCCACTCCCATGGAAACAAGGAAGTTAGGTCCCCTGACTGCATCCTTATAGTTCATGGCCTGTTTCTTTTCACTTATCCTATTATTTTCCCATTGTGAACACTGGTATCTAGCACATAACCTACGGTTTTAAATTATACACACTAATTATATTATATTACTAGCTTAAAGGAATCCTAGAAAACCAAATGAAATGAATTCAAATAAAATTCTTGTCCTCTTCCTTCATCTTATTGTTCATAACCAGTTCACCTCTGAATCAATGACTCCCAAAACCAGAATCTCAAAACCAATCTCTGCTGCGATAGGTAAATGACAAAACGTTTCTTAAAACTTCCTTGTAAAGTGAGAAAAACTTAGAATCAAGCTAAATCCTGTAGCAGAAGCTATGAAACATATGAGTGGATGGGTATGTTGGTCTAACCTGTATTTGGAGGAGGGTATTGGTTGCCCTTGACAGGGGAAATTCCATGCTCCCCGCAATGCCATCCTCCAGGACATCTGTGCAGAGTGTGTGTAGCTGCTCTCAGCACTGGCGAGAAGGAACAGAATTCACTTATCTTGGCCTGCACTTAATCTCTTTTTTGCAAGTGTTACCTTCCTTTTAATTTTACATAACTTCACACTTTATGTAGCTATGAATAGAAAAGGTGAGTGTTATTCATACTTTAAAGCAGACCTCTGTCTTTCATACATAAAAAATAGAGATTGTTCCCTAATAAGAACTTAAAATAGTTTTATTTCAAAACCCACAAGATAAAGGTTTACAGCATAGCATTTGTTTTTTTCCTCCTTAAATGTCATTTTAAAACTTTTATTTTTAAAATTTCATTTTAGTATGTTGATTGCTGTTTCTAATTATACCTCCTGTCTACTGTTATCAAAATTCAAATAACAAAAGCATTAAGAAAATATTTCCACCAATCCCAGTTCAATTTTCCAAAGTTCACCATTGGCAATGGTATGTTGAGTATTATTTCAGCCTTTTTCCTTGCACATTCAAAATATATCTTTAAAAATTTTGCCTATGATTTTATTTATTTGAGAGAGAATAAGAGAGAGCATGAGAGGAGAGAGGGTCAGAGGGAGAAACAGACTCTCTGCTGAGCAGGGAGCCCAATACAGGACTTGATCCTGGGACTCCAGGATCATGACCTGAACTAAAGGCAGTCACTTAACCAACTGAACCACCCAGACACCCTTAAATTTTTTTAAAGTAATATATACACTTGAAGAATATAGAAGACACAAAATAGAAAAAACAAGTCACTCTTTCATTATTTTTTCATTTCATTCATTATTCAGGTGCATATATGCACATACTGTTGTGTCTTCATTTTCTGCAAGAATGGAATCAAACTATTTTGGAGGACTTCTCTCTATATCAGTGCAAAGGGATCTATCTTGGGTGGCTATTTAGGGTTTTTGTCATTAAAAACAAGTTTGTAGATAAACATGTATCAATATTTACATACATGTATAAGTTAATTACAGGGTGAATGCCAAGAAATTTCTGGTTCAACAGGTAATTTTTGATAAAAATTAATTAAAAATAAAAGTTTGTTTTGATAAACAACAGGTTAACACAACAGCATGTAAATATATACTCATTTCCTTAACTCTTGCATATATCCTGTGTTATGGAGAAATTTTTCTAATTTATTAAACATTTATTGAGCAGTTAATACTTAATGGACAGTGTTATACATATAAGGGGCACAGCAGTAAACAAAACAAAACAAAAATAATCCAGGCAATATGGAATTTATACTCCAGTGAAAGACAATAAAAAATAATAAAATCTTATGGAAGTTGGTGATAAGTATTTTAAGAAGAAATAAATCACAGAAGAGGGTGGGATATGTTCTTGGTTGAAGGAGGTCTATAAATTTAAATGGAGTGTTCATAGAAGACCTTACTAAGCAGGTAAAATTAAGCCATGCTCCAAGAACATTCTAAGGGGAACAACAAGAAGTACAAAAGCTTTGAGGCAAGAGGCCAGTGTATGTGGAATGGAGTGAGCAAGTTTAAAGTAGAAGATGAGAGATAATGGATGAATGGGAGTGAGCTCATGAAGGACCTTGATCGTCGTGAGGTGGGATGCCATTAGATGGTTTGAGTAGGGGAATAAGTTTCTTTAATGATCTAGAAGAATTGTATTGGCTGCTGTGTTGATACTGCACTATAGGAAGGCAAAAGTGAAGGTCAAGAGACCTGATGGAGGGGGGCCAGTAGCAACACTAGGTGAAAGTTGGTGGCTTAGAACAGGGAGGTGGTGGTGGGGAGTTAGTGGTAAGGGGATCAGTTGCCAAATTTTAAGGTATTTCTCTCTAGATTAGATGTGGGTTATGAGAGGATAAGGGTGGGGAAAAGAGTCAAAATTGACACCAAGAGTTTTAGCCTGAGCAACCTGAAGAATAGAAGTACCATTTGCTGAAATGGAGAAAACTGAGTGGATCAAGAATTGGGTTTGGGGGGGCACCTGGGTGGCTCAGTGGGTTAAAGCCTCTGCTTTCGGCTCAGGTCATGATTCCAGAGTCCTGGAATCGAGCCCCGCATCGGGCTCTCTACTCAGCAGGGAGCCTGCTTCCCTTCCTCTCTCTCTGCCTGTCAAATCAATAAATAAAATCTTAAAAAAAAAAAAAAGAATTGTGTTTTGGATATGGCATGTTTGTGAAGATATCCAAGTGGAGATGTCAAGTAGGCAGTTGGGTTTAGAGTGCAAAAAAGTCTGGGCTTGGATATAAAGCGGGGAGCCCTCAAATGGATTTTAGAGCCATGAGACAGATTGAAGTCTGGGAGTGGAGGAAAGAAATGGAAAGGTAGCAGTCAGTGAGTTAGGGAAATCAAGGAAGTCAGGAGAAGAGATTGGTTTGAAAAGGAGAGATTTTATGTCAACTGCTGTTAGTAGGTCAGATAAAATGAGGATTGATCATTGTCATTGCCTTTAACGATCCTTCATAATCATGACAAGAACAGTTTTGTGACCAGAGTGAGTTTAAGAGAGTATAGGAAAAAAACAAATTGGAGACAAGTGTAGGTAACTTTTTCAAGAAGCTTTGCAGTAAAAGGGCCTGAGGTATAGAATTTGGAATTGTATAGACTTAATCAAAATAGAGGTTTAGCCTGAATAGGATTTTTAAATGCGAGAAAGGCAGGAGAGTTAAGAATGTATAGAAAGAGTGACTATAATGATATTTTATTAAATTAGGTATTTCTTTAATTAGTGAGGTTGGACATCTTATTACATGTTTATTGTCCATTCATTTGTGTATGTGAATTTTCTTTGCATATTACTGGGTGATTCTTTTGTTTTCCCCATAGATATTTAAGAATTCTCTTAAAAAAAATCAGTCTTTGGTAACATGTATTACAGTTATTATTTACAGTTTGTCGTTCATCTTTTGATTTGATTTTTTTTCTATATATAGTCATGGGGTTTTTATCATGCTTATAACAGCCCTACTTATTCCAAGATTGTAAAAGGATTTGCCTATATTTTCTTCTATTACTTATCACTGTGACAGTCCTATTAGGGACATACTGTTACTATCCCCACCTTAGAAATGAGGAAGCTGAGGCATGAGATTAGGAAACAGGCCCAAGATGGCATGGATAGTCCATGGTGAAGCTGTGGTTTGAACCAGGCAAGCTCATTCCAGAGATTGTGTTCCTACCTCTCCTTGTAAATGTTTGAATCATTTGGCCTAAATTACTTAGATTTAGATTTTAAAATACCATATTAATATTTGGATCAGAATTTTATTGAATGTATAGACTATGTTAGGTAGAACTGACAACTTTATACTAAATCATTCTACCCAAATACAAGGTTTATCTTTTCTTCTTTTTTTTTAATTTATTTTTTATTTATTTTCAGCGTAACAGTATTCATTATTTTTGCACCACACCCAATGCTCCATGCAATCCATGCCCTCCCACCACAGGGCTCCCCCAACCTCCCACACCCCCGCCACTTCAAACCCCTCAGATTGTTTTTCAGAGTCCATAGTCTCTCATGGTTCACCTCCCCTTCTAATTTCCCCCAACTCCCTTCTCCTCTATAACTCCCCATGTTCTCCATGCTATTTGTTATGCTCCACAAATAAGTGAAACCATATGATAATTGACTCTCTCTGCTTGACTTATTTCACTCAGCATAATCTCTTCCAGTCCCGTCCATGTTGCTACAAAAGTTGGGTATTCATCCTTTCTGATGGGGGCATAATACTCCATAGTGTATATAAACCACATCTTCCTTATCCATTCGTCCATTGAAGGGCATCTTAGTTCTTTCCACAGTTTGGCGACCATGGCCATTGCTGCTATAAACATTGGGGTACAGATGGCCCTTTTTTTCACGACATCTGTATCTTTGGGGTAAATACCCAGGAGTGCAATTGCAGGGTCATAGGGAAGTTCTATTTTTAATTTTTTGAGGAAATCTCCACACTGTTCTCCAAAGAGGCTGCACCAACTTGCATTCCCACCAACAGTGGAGGAGGGTTCCCCTTTCTCCACATCCCCTCCAACACATGTTGTTTCCTGTCTTGCTAATTTTGGCCATTCTAACTGGTGTAAGGTGATATCTCAATGTGGTTTTAATTTGAATCTCCCTGATGGCTGGTGATGATGAACATTTTTTCATGTGTCTGATAGCCATTTGTATGTCTTCATTGGAGAAGTGTCTGTTCATATCTTCTGCCCATTTTTTAATATGATTATCTGTTTTGTGTGTGTTGAGTTTGAGGAGTTCTTTATAGATCCTAGATATGAACCTTTTGTCTGTACTGTCATTTGCAAATATCTTCTCCCATTCCGTGGGTTGCATCTTTTCATTCATTCAGATCTTCTTTTTTGTTTTTATTTAAATTCCAGTTAGTTAATATGCAGTGTAATATTAGTTTCAGGTGTAAGTACAGTGATTCAACAGTTCCACACAGCACCTGGTGCTCATCACAGCAAGTGCACTTCTTACTCTCCATCGCCTATGTCACCCATCCCCCTACCTCCCTCCTCTTTGGTGATGATCACTTGTTCCTTATAGTTAAGAGTTTCTTGGTCTGCCTCTTTTTTTCCCTTGGCTTATTTATTTTGTTTCTTTTCTTTTTGTTTGTTTGTTTTGTTTTGTTTCTTAAATTCCACATAAGAGTGAAATCATATGGTATTTGTCTTTTTCTGACTTATGTCGCTTAGCATAATACTCTCTAGCTCCATTCACATCATTGACAATGGCAAGATTTTATTTTTTTTTTATGGTCAAGTAATATCCCAATGTGTATGTGTATGTGTATATGTGTATGTATGTATACATACACATGTGTATGTATGTATACATACACATACATACACACACTGGGATTTATAACCCTCAATAGAATGCTAAAATTTTCTTTATATAGGTTCTCCTGTTTCTTTTCTTTCTTTCTTTTTTCTTTTCTTTTTTTCTTTTTGCCTTCATGGGTTATCTTTTGTTGGATAGAGTTGAGAGAGATTGGTTGAGTTTTTCTTCTGTTACGGTTTTTAGCAGGTTATTTTTGGTTTATTGGGAAGCTATTGATTTTTTTCTATTGAATTTGTAATTATTCATTTACCAGATTTCTAATTGCTAGTAGTTTTTTGCAGTGATTTTTCTTGATTTTTTCCAGAAACATCCACAGATCCCTTGCAAATAATAATTTTGCTTTCTCTTTTCCAATATTTGTGCTTTTTCCTTTTGTTGTTTTTAAAAATTAGCTTATTCTTTTAAGATACTGTCAATAATGATAACAGGAAACATCTTTATCTTATAAATGCTTCTGATACACAGTCATTTATCATAATACTGACTTCAGTTTTATTTTTATGAGAAAGTATCAGCAGGGAATAGTGAATTTTATCAAATGCCTTTCATGGTCTATAGAAGAAGTCATTCATATTCTTTCCCTTTTACTATGTTAAGATGGTGGACTTGTATATTTCCTAATGTTGAATAATGCTTGCTTTATTTATCGCCTAATGTACCACTAGATTTAATATCTTATTTAACATTTTTACATCAGTGAGACTGAGTTTATGAGTGTTGTGCATGTGTGTGCACATGCACACCAGTATGCTCTTAGATTTTAGTTGACTCTTAAAAAGCTGGCTTCACAGAAAGATTTTAGCCTCTTTACATTTTACCCCCTCTTGAAAAAGCAGCAGAATTATCAGTCCTTTGAAGATCTGAAGAAATTCATCTGGGAAAACACCTGGCAATTTTTGGGTGGTTAACTCTTCGATGTCTTCCTAAATTTATTCTAGGATCTGTCTATATTTGCCATCTCTTGTACAATTTTATAAATTCTATAAAATAATAAATGTAGTTATAATCATTAATATTTTCCTAGAAAGTTCTTTCATCCAAATTTTTAAAATTTATTTACTTAGATTTATACAAAATATTCCTAAATTAAGTGTCTTAAATTCCTTTCTAGCTATAATTACTTCTCTGTCTGTGTTTATCTTGAATCCTTGTGCTTCTCAATTTTTTCTAGGATTACATGGGTTAGTGATTTATCTATTTTATTGGTGCTTCAAAGATCTGGATTTTGGATTGATTTATCAATGATATGTCTTCTCTATATTTTGACTCAATAATTTCTGCATTTTATTTTTAGTTCAGTCTTGACACTTTACTTGGATTTTGTCATCCTGCCTATATTCCACAAGTAACAAGTCCTATAAGTTAAAAAGCATCCTTTTTATAAATGCATATTTTCCTATGAAGGAAATATTACTTATTGATAATTTCATGTGAATTCTTTTCATCTAGATACTTTACACACACACACACACACACACACACGAGAACCAGCTGTCGATGGGACTGATTTTAGTTTATCTGCTAAAGAGCTTTGCTATTTAACTGTTTCATCTATCTTTTTGTGAATTGTACTTCTACTGACTGAAATTAGCTATCTGAATGAGCAGGAGCTTTGATAAGTCAGGGAAAGGAGAGGTAATTTGGGATGACTCTTGTTGGGGTATATAGACAGAGGACCTGTGGAGAATGAGAAAGAGGCCAGAATAAAAACTGAGAGAACAACCAGAGATAAATCCCAGGAATACTTAGTAATGATTGTGTAATGAGAAAGGGGAGAAAATAAGAACTAGGATTCTGTACATGAGGGCAATCCTCTCCCCCCTCCCTTCACCTCTCAGCTGTCATTCTATGAATAGCTTGTATCTAAAGGCACCAAAAACCACCAGCCCTTTGCAGGGGTAAATGTCAGAATTACTGACTTTTGGGGCACGAAAGTGGCTCAGTCAGTTAAGCGTCTGCCTTTGGCTCAGGTCAGGGTCCTGGGGTTAATAGAGCCCCACGTCAGGCTCCTAGCTCAGCCAGGAGCCTGCTTCTCCCTCTCCCTCTGCCGGCCGCTCCCCATGCTTGTGCTCTCTCTCTCTCTCACTGTCTCTCTCTCTTTGTCAAATAAATAAAATCTTTAAAAAAATCACTAACTTTCAGTGGAGTTAGATTTTTAAAATTATTTTGAAAATGTAAAGACAGTCTGTGATCATTGTTCAATTTAATAGGCACCCTAGATTAAAGATTTTACCTAGAGAGAGAGATTATAAAACTTTCCCCTAGATTTGCTGAACTGATAGTATTTATTTAAACCTAATATTAGGTTCAGGGGTACCTGGGTGGTGCAGTCAGTTAAGCAACCAAGTGGTGATTTTGGCTTAGATCACGATCTCATGGGTTGGAAGATCCCCATGTCTGGTTCTGTGTGCTCACTGTCATGCTCAGCAGGGAGTCTGCTCCCTTTGCCCCTCATTTCTCCCTCCCCCCACCACATGCACATGCACACGCATGTGCTCTCTGTCTCTAAAATAAATAAATAAACCTAACATGTTCATTGTGTTTGGAGCACTCTAAAATCATTATGATGCCTATTTTTAAAAGACTTAAGTTGTAGCTCTATAATATACATATTGCATATTATATTACTTACATGGTACATTAAATATGCATAATAGGTCATAACATTTATTATACAGTAAAATGCATATACATTAATATTATCTATAGGTTAGATCAAAGGCCAGATTAACAAATATTTACTGTATGCCTGGGTATGGTATTCATGGACACATAAGCTCCTTTTTACCGGAGTAATACTATTTGCAGAAGTTTTCTCCCCTTAGGATTGTCACATAACCTCCCTTTTTCATTTTGTGTACTAATTTCCAGTTCTTTGGTTATCCACTACAGTTTTGTCATCTTCCTGAATCATCAGTAACACTTAAGTATATTGACTTTTCACTCAGAAAAAAAGAAGTGTGTCCCCACATCCAATTCAACAAGTAATTCTATACCTACTACGTGGAAGGCAGTGTGCCAGGGACTCTTTTCAGGATAAGAAAAATGTGTCAAGTAATGTTGTTATGACTTTGTCCCAAATGATGTTAAAGAATGGAAATCCTTGTTAAGTGTCTCCAGATATTATTTTCATATTTTATAGCATTCATACCTAAATTGTGTTATTCTCAGCATAGTGCTAATGTTATTACTTACTTGAGTCTATTACTCATCTTATTTTGTCCATTACTCTTGAGAACATGATTCAAAATGTATGTTCTTCTGGGTGTTTCTTAAATTATGGCACTGGGTTAGTCTGATGGATATGGAGCAATTTGTTAGAAGTACAGTAGTCTGTTATTTTGTAAGGATCAATCTTATGTCTTTTCCTAAGAGGGATTTTATCTTTCTTTTCTACCATGCAGAGGAATGTGTGTGTTTGATAGGAATGAGTTTGATAGTTAATAAGCATGTATTAATGGCATGATGTAAGCATAACTTCTCCCTCTAGGAAAAATAAAAAGCCTTTTTATGCCTGAAAGTATGTTGACATGTGGCCTTAGCCTGTGGCTTTCATCAACACATGCCATGGTTATCACCTGATGAGAATCAAAGACCTGCAGGTTAAATATGTCTTCCCCCCATTCCACCCCGCTGCCCTTCCTTCTCCTTTTGCCCTGTGAAGCCTAACCTGCTATTCAGAGCTATAATAAATAGTGCTTTGCAGGATTCTTATTACTAAAGCATTTAGATGATCTTGCCCTTAATGACTGAAGTTGAGATTGTGTTGCTCTTTTTTTGAACTGATTCATCTAATTTATTTAATTCTTTATTATAATTGTACATTACTTAAGAAACAGATGTTTACATGGGAGTTTAATTAGTGCAGTTGATACCGTACTACACATAATCAGGTGCTAAAAATAACATGCTATGTGAAAGCCTTTCAAAATTTTATTGACTATAATGATGATATTACCCTATGGTATACTGTCAGTTATATTATAATGAGATTCTGATGGTTTAAATTTTTTAGTCATTTGGAAATGTTTTAGTAGCATATTGTTAAGTATGGAATTCCAGAGCCCCAGAATAGACTAAACACAAAAATACAAATTTAAAAATATTTCTCATTAGTGCAACAATTTTCAGTCAGGAGGTTTTATACGTAAGTAGTTAAAGAATATGAGCTGTGGGATTGGGCACATGAGGATTTCAATCCAGCTCCATAACTTCATAGCTAAACAACCTCAAACAGGTTACTCAGCTACTCTTGTTTTGGTTTGGGGGGGTTAATTTTTGTTCTATAAAAAGGGAAATATAACAATACCTACTTCTTAGGAATTGTAAAGATTCAGTGGGATGATGATGATGATAAAATAATAATAATGGCATACACTTCTATAGTCTTTACTGTGTGCCAGACACTGATCTAAGCACATTTTTAAATCATTAGATCCTCACAACCACCTTATTCAGTGGATACTGTTATATCTGGGATTAGATTTTAGCAAGTACTACCAACAAGAACTACCAGCAAGAAGTTACTGTGTCCTTAACCACCTTCTAGTGAAAATAGATGCATTGAAAATGTTACCATTTTTCTATAGAAATTTCAATTCATATTGTGTTTTGTAAATTACATTTAAAGATTTTAAAAACTTTACTTTTTCTGTTTTCCTTTATCTTTGTTTTCTTGGAATTCTTCATTTTAATTAAAACTCAGAAACAGGAGATGATAATCACCTGTTTGTTAAGAAGGTACCACTCTTTAGGTAAACTATATTTTTTTAGCCAAAGTTTTAAAAATATAAAGGTATAGAGACAGTTAAGATAATGGACATTTTCACTGGCTACTGGAATTTTTCAGGGCCTGATTACTATTTATGCTTTTCATACTGGGCCTCTATTTTTTAAATTAGCCCTGTAGAGCCACAAAAGGGGAGATCCAGAAACACAGAAAGCTTTACTTTTTTCTAAGTTACACTAATCAATATAAGCAATTTTCACTGCTTTTTCTCTCAGCCAAGTAACTGTGAAGCAGAAGACAGTAAGAAGACTTGGAAAATAGTTATTGGTCTTTTTCCCATCAACCGATAAAATCTAGTGGATTGTTTTATTTTTCAAGTTCTATGCCACTTATTCAAAACATGCCTTGGGAAAATTCCCGAGATAACTATAAAATATATTCAGTCTTTTTGGCTTGACGTATTTAGCTTAAAATCTTCCATACCACAATGGCAACTCATACTGGAGGTCAGAGTCCTAGAAAGTGATGGGTATTCTTGAAGAGTACTTTGGGCGACAGTGACCCAGGCAGAATAAAACAGGGTGAAAGAACTCTGGGTAAAAAGAACCTAGTGCAGCTCAGGGTAGAAGGAACTTAGTGAAAACTATGAAGCATGCAAGCAAATACTGGAACGAAAATACATGTATGTCTTGAAGACTAATTCTGTAAGGTACTTTTTAAGCCTCAAATACTCCAAATGTAAATGTAGGGTTCGACGAGCTATAGCTAATGAAATTGGTAATGATAAAACTGAACTGCAGGATTACATCATTAGAAGGCAAGAATAGCACCAATATAAAACTGTGGCCAACTCAAGATACTGAAGAATCACTAAACCTCTTCACAAAATAGTCAGAATTTCAACTATCCATACACACCCAACTATGGTGAGAGCTATGGAACAACCTTTGAGAATCATTCCCTTTATCTACACTTAAAATTGCACAATTGACTCTGCTCATTGTATGTGACTGGAATACATGAATTCCCCATGTTTCCATATCTGTCTGCTTTTAACAAGTTTTCCATTTGACTCAGGACTTCCATCTCTTCTAATATACCTAACAAATGTATTTAAAGAATGACCAAAGATCTGTTCACAAGAAAATTTGTTGCTAATGCTTAAAAAACACTTGGAAACATAAATGTTATCAATATAGTTATTGGTTAAATTCTATCTGTACAATGAAATGATGTGCAACCAGTGAGAGGAAAAGGAGAAATCTTCACATATACTGAAATAGAAAAATTTCTAAGATATGTTATTAAGTGTCAAAAAACTAGGTGGCAAACAGTATAATGTGATCCCATATGTGTGTATTTAAAGATGTATGTTTATATAGAGAAATGATATTAAATATGACATGTGAATACATTGAGGTCCACATTATAATTAAATAGGATAAGGTATGTAAAATGATTAGTATCATGCCTACCTTGTGCATAGACAAATTAAAATTTGCTGTTATTGTTGCTTTAAAGAGTGAGTCAAGGAAGGGAAATTTGGTGGGAGGGCTTTTACTAATTTTACATGTTTTATATTTTTTTGTACTAAACCTGTATTACCTTTATAGTAACATTAAAAAATAGTTTGCTCTTGGGAAAAGATTTGGAAAAAAATGTATTCACATTAAAGTATTTATAATACAACAAAACTTAATATTTTTCTTCTGGCACAAGATATTGAAGGATTTCTAATGTGGGCAAAAGGGTAGCTCCTGTACTCTTTTGAACAGAGAGGTCTTCCTAAGGTCTGTAAAAGCAGTTTTGGAGATTTTTGCTTATTCATTCTCACTGTGACATATACATCCATATTTCTGATTGTATTTCTTTCTTCCTTTTTTCAGGCATGTAGTATATATTTATACAGGAAGGAGTATATACATATATCACTTAAACATTTAGGTTATTATCTTCTTTCAAGAATGGTTGGAAATTTTGAGGGAGAAATGGAAAGAATAACTGAAAATAGTTATTGCTTAGTTATCTCAATGAAGCAGATTCCTTTTTTCTCCCTTTCAACCTTTGCTTAGCAAATAGGAATCACCTTGCAAATAATTGAAAAGAGATATTCCAGTGACCATACCCAATGGTGTACTGAATAATTTATCCCAGTAGAGTGATTATTACAAGGACTATAAAGAAAAAATATTGACTATACTGTATTATTTATTTTAGAGAATTTTATTTGCAGCTATTACTCATGGTTCTGCAAACGGTGGTCATTCCAAATACTTATTTATCTTCATAATGCTAATGTTAAGTTTTATTGAAATTCATTAAAAATATGGAAAGGATGCCCATCTGAAAACTTCTGAAAGTCAGTTATATTTTTCCAAAATTATAGACTTACATATAAACATTAGTTAAATCACGCCTTCCTTATGCCTTCCTTTCTTAAATCACGCCTTCCTTAAATCACGCCTTCCTTCCTTGGCTAAGTTGATTTGATAGATTTTTTCTTTTTTTAGGAGATAGGCATTTTATTTAACACCCTTTTAAAAAAAATGGGGGGCATCTGGGTGGATCAGTCAGCCAAGTGTCCGCCTTTGGCTCAGGTTATGATCTTGGGGTCCTGGGGTTGAGCCCCGCATCAGGATCCCCAGATTTGATAGATTCTTTCTAAATTCATGCAGGATTAATATGAAATGTATGGACTGAATTGGTATCTTGAAAATAGTCTTTTTTGTGGTTAACTTGAGGAGGTTTTGTTGTCTAGGAGAGATGAACTCTTTTCTTAACTGTGGAATGCTTTAAAGATTTGTGGCTCTAATTGTGCATAAGCAGTACCATATAGAATAAAGCCATTATGACTGGAGAGGATATTTAATGTAGTGTTTAAGAGCACAGGACATAGAAATAGACACTAGGGTTCAAATCCTGGACTTCCCACTTCTTAGCTATATGATCTTGGACAAGTTACTTACCTTCTTATGTCTTGGTTTCCGTTTCTGCTTTTAGTGTTATGTGTAGTGGATGGTAGATAGATACTCTATTTCATAAGGTTGCTATAAGGTAATGAGTTACTATTTATAGAGTACTCCTATTAAGTATTTTTTAAAATTTCTTTTTACTGAGGTATAAAAACCGATTTTTGCAGTAGTTGTTTTTGATTATTTGTTTCTTGTTTGTATTACAGTTACAAATTATAATACTGTGGTAGAAACAAATTCAGATTCAGATGATGAAGACAAACTCCATATTGTGGAAGAAGAAAGTATTACAGATGCAGCAGATTGTGAAGGTGGTGTGCCCGAAGATGACCTGCCAACAGACCAGACAGTATTACCGGGGAGCAGTGAAAGAGAAGGCAGTGCTAAGAGCTGCTGGGAGGATGATGGTAAGTTTAATTTTTTCATAATATTCTAATCTCTTGATTCTTTAAAAATATATATATATTAACTGAAAAGATAAATTTGGTGAAAAGTTTGAAATGATCTGTGAATTTGCCTATTAATTAATTGAAGGTGGTAGCCCACTTAACCAAAAAGTAGATTGTGAAACAGAATAGTAGTTACACTGATTATTTGTACAATGCATATAATATATTGCATTTTAGTCATTTTTTAACCAGAATCAAGCTTTCCATATTCTGTTGATACAATTGAACCTACCTGTAATTTCATATTGTAACTTCAAATGAAGACTCTACTTATAAACCTAGATTATATTTTAATACAGTAAAATTATGACACAACTCAACAAAAATCCCAGAACAGATAAATCTCAGGAATACTTTTAATGTTTGAAAGCTTCTTCCTCCTCCTCCCTGTTCTTCATCCTTTCCCCTTCCCTGCCTTCTCCCATATATCAGAATGCTATAAATCTTCACTCAAGTAAAATTTTTACTTTTATTGATCTCAAGCATGGTTGAATGGAAGGATTAGTGAAAGTCTTTCTAGGATGAGAGAGTCTCTCTACTTATTAATACGGAATATTTAAAATTCTTCCTTATCTGTCAAATGAATAAATTGAGCTATAGCCTTTTCTTCTAGATCAAAAATTCCTCCTCTCTTCTTTTCCTAATAAAACTAAATTATTGAGCCTGTCTTGGTGGGATTTAAACAACAGTGGTATAAAAACAGAAGAATGTGAAGAAAGCAGGTATTATGAATTAGAGGGATTGGGGATTAGGAATAAGGGCATCAGCAAAGGCAAAGAGAAGCATGTGCAAGTGATCACATTCAAAGTTAGTCAAATGCAGCCTTCCCAACAAGTGGTTAGATTTGGGGAGGCCATCTAAATAGAATATCAAAACTCAGTTTAGGCAGTCTGGGGAAATGAGTCAGGTTTGCAGGTCAGAGAATCTAGATACAAAAATGTGGAAGCTTAAATAAAATGTGGATCTGATGATAGGCCCCCTATAGCAGTAGTTGAGATTTCTACAATAGGACAAATTTATAGCTAACAAAGAACTTTCAAAATCATTTATCTGCCCCCTCATTTTATAGCCTTGTTCATTGGTTCATTAAGCAAATTTTGCAGGAATGAATTTGCAAAAAAGTTGAATAAAAAGGTTCAAAAAAGTTGAATAAAACTGTCTCTATATGAAAAGTACTTATACTTTAATGAGTGAAAAGGATAAATAGTAATTCATTACAGTTTGATGTAGGTGTAAATTTAGAGTTCTGTGGAAACATTAAGCAGGAAAATCCAAATCAGAGAGAGGAAGAGAAGTCCTAAAAGAATTTCTGAGTCAAACAGAATTGGTCTTGAGTTATAAAGGACCAGTGGAGGTTGATTAGGTAAAGGAGAAGTAAAAGAAGGTGTTTCCAACAGAAGCAGCAATATAGATGAAGCCATAGAAGTTTGAACAAGCGGTGTTTACAGAAAATCAGAGAATAAACAAGGAAACGACTATGTAGGACACTGTGTACTAAGCCAAGGAATTTGAACTTTTACCTTAAAAACTATGAGAACATCATTGATACATACTTTAGAAATAAGTCTGGTAGCAATATGGAAAATGAATTTGGAGGGAGAGAGTATAGACAGATAGTGCCTTCAGTAAAGAGACTACAAAAACCAAAAATATAAGATTTGATTTGTTTTTACATGGACGGTAACAGATGTAAGGACTGACAATTCACAGGCTTCTAGAAAGTAGAACCCAGAGAAATTAAATTATTTATTTATTGTCACAGTTCATTAACAGCAGAGGTGTTAACTTATTAAACTATAATATTGAGCTCAAAACTTTTGGAAGCAAGGGTTGTCATATATATTTCCTGTCTGGGGACAGCATTGATCCATTGGCATAATTGATCCAAAGTATTAATATGGAAACAAGAAGGTAATGATTTTTCTGGAAAAAGGGGAGATAAGAGAAAGAGGGAAATAGAGGGAAAAAGAAAGATGAAAAACCAGTGAAGAAGTTCTGTTTCTGAAAATTTGCGATAAGTTATTTGAACTGTCTTAGCTGTATGACCTAAGTCTTATATGTCTTAGCTATATGATCTATGCTATCTGAAAATAACAAATTATGCAAGATTTTAAAATAAATAAATTCTCTTGAAAGCTTTAAAAGAGCTAACTAAATAGTAGACATTAATGGATCAAAATCTAAGTGAGGACAGGAACCCATAAGGGTAAGCAGAGCACAGTATAGAAGACTCTGGCCTTAAGGACATTTGCCTACCCAGGTTAACATAAGCCATGGTTTTTCAGGCCTCTGAGAAAAAACAAAGCCTGGGACCACCTAAGAGCTTAATAGCAGATCCTCCCCTAGTATGAATTACATAATAACAATATGATGGACTATGGTGAACTAAAAGCAAACCCTCTACCATCCCTACCATCCTTAGGAGTTAGCAAACAAAATTGCCTTGGCCGGGGGGTTGGGGAAATAGAAGACTGTCTCTGCCAAGGAGTAACCACCATCTGTCTTGCACTGATTTATATTTTAAATTCACATTACTATATGGCCTGATAAGTCTCAAGCCATAACTGAGTTTTTCTAATTGCCAATATTTAATTTTATTTTATTTTAAGCAACTTCATTTTTTTACTTAAATTTAATTAATCAACATAAAGTACATCTTTAGTTTCAGATGTAAAATTCAGTTAATTATCAGTTATATATAGCACCCAGTGCTCATTACATCACATGCCCTCCTTAATGCCCATCACCCAGTTACCCCATCCCCATACCTCCCTCCCCTTCAGCAACCCTCAGTTTGTTTCCTGTAGTTAAGAATGTCTCATGGTTTGTTTACATCTCTGATTTCTTTCCAGTCCATTTTCTCTCCCTTCCCCTTTGATTCTCTGCACTGTTTCTTATATTCCACATAAGTGAGTTTAAAGTAGAATTGCTGCGAGTACTCATTGGCACCAAGAAGAAGCAAATCCAAATCTTTTGGAGGAACATACCTTTATCCTAGCACTACAGAAATCTCCCAAATAAATTAGCAAGAAGAGAGCAACATGAGTGACAATTACCAGAAACAAAAGGATGTAGAAACTTACCCATAAAGACTTTAATTAGTAAAGTTATCAGATACGGATATAAAATGACTGTCATTTTTTAAGAAAAATGAACAAATTTGAAACTACGTGCTCTGAGAGAATAAAATATAAACCAGCATATTTTAAGAAGAATGAAGTAGAACTTCTAAAAATGAAAAATTATAGAAATTCAGATTCAAAGGATGGATTTTAATAACAAAGTAAACAGAATTAAAGAATTGGAAAATGGGGGGAATTATACTAAATACAACTCAGAAAGACAGATTAAATATACAAAAAACAGGATAAGAAACATGAAGGATAAAATTACAAGGTCCAATGTATGTCCTGATTCAAGGAGAAGAAAGAAGAGGGAAGCAAGAATATTTGAAGAGATAATGGCTGAGATCTTTTTCAGAATTGACAAAGCACACCAGACCACAGACTCAAGAAAACTGAGAAATCTCAAGAAGTATAAATAAATCTACCCCCCTGACGTTATGGTGAAATTGCAGAACAACCAAAACAAAAAGAAAACTCTTAAAAGTAAATTCAGGAAAGTGAGATTTTGTTTGAGAGAGTGATAGACCGCTGAATTTTCAGTAACCACAATGGAAGCCAGATAGTAAAAAGATGCCTGCAAATATAAACTTCTGTACTTAGCAAAAGTATCTCCTAAAGAAAGGGGAAATAAAGTAATCATTTCAGGCAAGTTTGAAAAAAGGAAATTTGTTATCAGTAGACTCTTACTACAAAAGCAAATTTTAAGGAATGTATTTTACGCATGAGGAAAGAGATGGAAGATCCGAGATGTAAGAACGGAGAAAATTACAACTGGAAAAAATAGATACAATAGGTACATCATATTTCCTATGAAAATACTTTAAATAGTGGATGTGACTAAATTAATTTCAGATAATATAAACTTTTAAAGCTTAAAAGCATTATTATAGATAATAGGATCACTTTAAAATAATGAAGGATTAAATTCCCTAATAAAATACTATTTTAAGTGTGTTTGTACCTAATAACAAGGCTTAAATATAGGGAAAGAAAAATAGGCAATCTACAAGGAGAGAAATACAAATCTAGTCACTGTGGAAGATTTAACACACCATGCTTAGTCATTGATGGAGTAATCACACAAAACCAATGAGAATATAGAAGGTCTGAAAGTATGCCTAAGGTGTATAATCTATACACAATAATCACAAAATATTTTTCAACTACATGGAATATTTATAAAAAGCAGTTTTTAGAGGGAAATTTAGAACCTTAAGTACATATTTTAGTAAAGGTTCTGGCTAAAAGTCAATAGGCTAACCATCTATTTGAAGAACTTAACAGCAAACTGAAATTTTGAAAATAAAAACAAAAAAATAATGTAAAATTGAAAATAAAGCTACAATAAAAAAGGTCAACATAGGCAAAACTCTATTCTTTGAAAACTATTAAAAAACTTTTGACAAGATTGACCAAGAAAAAAGGAGAGAGAATATATAAATAGATGAAATCAAGAATTGAAGAGGATGGGACTCATGGGTGGCTCGGTTGGTTAAGCTTCTGCCTTCAGTTCAGGTGGTGATCGCAGGGTCCTGGGATCAAGTTATGCATCAGACCCCTTGCTCAGCAGGGAGCCTGCTGCTCTCCCTGCTTTTGCATTCTCTCTCTCTCACTCTCCCCCGCCCTCTCTCTCTGACAAATAAATAATATCTTTAAAAAAAAGAATGAAAGGGGACATAATAAAAATACTACAGACATTGACAAGGTTAAAGGAAGTATTGTGAGCAACTGCATTCTAATAAATTTGAAAATATGGGCAAGATACTAGAAATTCTTAACCAAACTGGCTGGGGAATAATTAGAAAACATGAATAGTCTAAAACCTCTAAATTGAAATGGTAGTCAAAAATATTCCCATAGGAGCGCCTGGGTGGCTCAGTGGGTTAAAGCCTCTGCCTTGAGCTCAGGTCATGATCCCATTGTCCTGGGATTGAGCCCCACGTAGGGCTCTCTGCTCAAAAGGGAGCCTGCTTCCCCCTCTCTCTCTGCCTACCTATCTGCCTACTTGTGATCTCTGTCTGTCAAATAAATAAATAAAATCTTATTTTAAAAATATTCCCATAAAGAGGTGGTGAAGATATGGAACAACTGAAACTCTTGTAAATTGCTTATTTTAAGATCAAGGTGATGCTGGCCTCATAAAATGAGTTTGGAAGTTTTCCTTCCATTTCTATTTTTTGGAACAGTTTCAGGAGAATAGGAATTAGTTCTTCTTTAAATGTTTGGTAGAATTCCCCCGGGAAGCCGTCTGGCCCTGGGCTTTTGTTTGTTTGGAGATTTTTAATGACTGTTTCAATCTCCTTACTGGTTATGGGTCTGTTCAGGCTTTCTATTTCTTCCTGGTTCAGTTGTGGTAGTTTATATGTTTCAGGAATGCATCCATTTCTTCCAGATTGTCAAATTTTTTGGCATAGAGTTGCTCATAGAATGTTCTTATAATTGTTTGTATTTCTTTGGTGTTAGTTGTGATCTCTCCTCTTTCATTCATGATTTTATTTATATGGGTCCTTTCTCTTTTCTTTTTGATAAGTCAGGCCAGGGGTTTATCAATTTTATTAATTCTTTCAAAGAATCAGCTCTTAGTTTCGTTGATTTGTTCTATTGTTTTTTTGGTTTCAATTTCATTGTTTTCTGCTCTGATCTTTATGATTTCTCTTCTGCTGGGCTTAGGGTTTCTTTCTTGTTCTTTCTCCAGCTCCTTTAGGTGTAGGGTTAGACTGTGTACCTGAGACCTTTCTTGTTTCTTGAGAAAGGCTTGTACTGCTATATATTTTCCTCTGAGGACTGCCTTTTTGTGTCCCACAGATTTTGAACCGTTGTATTTTCATTATCATTTGTTTCCATGATTTTTTTCAATTCTTCTTTAATTTCCCGGTTGACCCATTCATTCTTTAGAAGGATGCTGTTTAGTCTCCATGTATTTGGGTTCTTTCCAAACTTCCTCTTGTGGTTGAGTTCTAGCTTCAGAGCATTGTGGTCTGAAAATATGCAGGGAATGATCCCAATCTTTTGATACCAGTTGAGTCCTGATTTAGGACCGAGGATGTGATCTATTCTGGAGAATGTTCCATGTGCACTAGAGAAGAATGTGTATTCTGTTGCTTTGGGATGAAATGTTGTGAATATATCTGTGATGTCCATCTGGTCCAGTGTGTCATTTAAGGCCTTTATTTCCTTGTTGATCTTTTGCTTGGATAATCTGTCCATTTCAGTGAGGGGAGTGTTAAAGTCCCCTACTATTATTGTATTATTGTTGATGTGTTTCTTTGATTTTGTTATTAATTGGTTTATATAGTTGGCTGCTCCCACGTTGGGGGCATAGACATTTAAAATTGTTAGATCTTCTTGTTGGACAGACCCTTTGAGTATGATATAGTGTCCTTCCTCATCTCTTATTATAGTCTTTGGCTTAAAATCTAATTGATCTGATATAAGAATTGCCACCCCTGCTTTCTTCTGATGTCCATTAGCATGGTAAATTCTTTTCTACTCCCTCACTTTAAATCTGGAGGTGTCTTCGGGCTTAAAATTAGTTTCTTGTAGGCAACATATAGATGGGTTGTGTTTTTTTATCCATTCTGATACCCTGTGTCTTTTGATTGGGGCATTTAGCCCATTAACATTCAGGGATATGAATGACATTGAGAGATATGAATTTAGTGCCATTGTATTGCCTCTAAGGTGACTGTTATTGTATATGGTCTCTGTTCCTTTCAGATCTACCACTTGTAGGCTCTCTCTTTGCTTAGAGGACCCCTTTCAATATTTCCTGTAGAGCTGGTTTGGTGTTTGCAAATTCCTTCAGTTTTTGTTTGTCCTGGAAGCTTTTAATCTTTCCTTCTATTTTCAATGATAGCCTAGATGGATATAGTATTCTTGGCCGCATGTTTTTCTCGTTTAGTGCTCTGAATATATCATGCCAGCTCTTTCTGGCCTGCCAGGTCTCTGTGGATAAGTCTGCTGTCAGTCTAATATTTTTACCATTGTATGTTACAGACTTCTTTTCCTGGGCTGCTTTCAGGATTTTCTCTTTTTCACTAAGATTTGTAAATTTTACTATTAGGTGGCGGGGTGTGGGCCTATTCTTATTGATTTTGAGGGGCGTTCTCTGAACCTCCTGAATTTTGATGCTCGTTCCCTTTGCCATATTGGGGAAATTCTCCCCAATAATTCTCTCCAGTATACCTTCTGCTCCCCTCTCTCTTTCTTCTTCTTCTGGAACCCCAAATATTCTAATGTTGTTTCATCTTATGGTGTCACTTATCTCTCGAATTCTCCCCTCGTGGTCCAGTAGCTGTTTGTCCCTCTTTTGCTCAGCTTCTTTATTCTCTGTCATTTGGTCTTCTATATCACTAATTCTTTCTTCTGCCTCATTTATCCTAGCAGTGAGAGCCTCCATTTTTGATTGCACCTCATTAATAGCTTTTTTGATTTCAACTTGGTTAGATTTTAGTTCTTTTATTTCTCCAGAAAGGGCTTTTATATCTCCCGAGAGGGTTTCTCTAATATCTTCCATGCCTTTTTGAGCATGGCTAGAACCTTGAGAATTGTCATTCTGAACTCTAGATTTGACCTATTACCAATGTCTGTATTGATTAGGTCCCTAGCCTTCGGTACTGCCTCTTGTTCTTTCTTTTGTGGTGAATTTTTCCGTCTTGTCATTTTGTCCAGATAAGAGTATATGAAGGAGCAAGTAAAATACTAAAAGGGTGGCAACAACCCCAGGAAAATAGCCTTTAACCAAATCAGAAGAGATCCCAAATCGTGAGGACGGAGAAAGGGGATAAAAAGAGGTTCAAAAAGAAACAAAGAGAAAAACAAAAGAAAAGAATTTAAAAAAGAAAATGAATAAAGAAAAGTATAAAAAAGAAAATATATATATATTAGATAAACTAGTTAAAAAACGTTAAAAAAGAAAAGGGCAAAAGTTAAAAAAATTTAGCAGAAGAAGAGAAAAAAAATGAAAAAAAAATTAAATTAACTGCAAGACTAAAAAATCACAGGGAGAAAGCCATGTGTTCCATGCTTTGCTTTTTCCTCCTCTGGAATTCTGCTGCTCTCCTTGGTATTGAAACCGCACTCCTTGGTAGGTGAACTTTGTCTTGGCTGGATTTCTTGTTGATCTTCTGGGGGAGTGGCCTGGTGTAGTGATTCTCAAGTGTCTTTGCCCCAGGCGGAATTACACCGCCCTTATCAGGGGCTGGGCTGAGTAATCCCCTGGTGTTTGCTTTCAGGAGCTTTTGTTCCCTGAGTGCTTTCCGTAGAGTTCCAGAGGACGGGAATACAAATGGCGGCCTCCTGGTCTCCAGCCCCGAGGAGCCCGGGGCCCCACTCCTCAGTGCACCCTCAGAGAACAGCGCCCAGTAACTCCCGTCTGCCTGACCTTGGGCTGCACTACGAGCTCACTGAGCCTGCGGCTGGTTCAAGGTAACCCCGAGCTGTGAGCTTACTGTTGGCTCTGTCTCTGTAGCCAGCTTTCCCGTTCCAGTACCCGCAAGCTCTGCGACACTCAGACACCCCCGATCCTTCTGTGACCTTGAGGGACCTAAGGCTACGCTGACCCCGCGTGGGCTTCGCCCCGGTTTAGCCTCTGGAGCGATGTCCCTCAGCGGAGCAGACTTTTAAAAGTCCTGATTTTGTGCTCCGTTGCTCCGCCGCTTGCCGGGAGCCGGCCCCTCCCCACAGGGTCTATCTTCCTGTCGCTTTGGATTCACTTCTCCACCAGTCCTACCTTTAGAAAGTGGTTGTTTTTCTGTTTCTAGAATTGCTGTTCTTCTTCTCTTCGATCTGCCGATGGATTTGCAGGTGTTTGCAATCCTTAGATAAGCTATCTAGCTGATCTCCTGCTAGCTGAAGTAGTCTCAGCCTGCTGCTTCTCTGCCATCTTGACTCCTTCCCCTACATTGCTTATTTTAAGTGCTATGTCACTCTGGAGAAAAGGTTGGCAGTTTACCATAAAATTAAATATAAACTAAACTATATGACCCCATAGTCCCACTCCTGAGTATTTTTTCTAGAGAAATAAAAACTTAGGTTTACCCAAAAACTTGTACACTAACTCTTAAAGAAGCTTTGTCCATAATTGCCAAAAACTGGGAATAACCCATTGTCCTTCAACAGGTGAAAGGATAAGGAAACTATCATATCCATATAATGGTCTTCTACTTAGCAGTAAAAATGAACAAACTATTTAAATAACAAGTTGGATGAATCTCAGAGTCATTATGCTGAGTGAAAGAAGCCAGTCTCAAACGATTACATATTATCTGACTCCATATATATGACATCTTCAAAAAAACAAAGTATATGTGGGGTAACAAATCAGTGGTTATCAGGGGCTGGAGCTTGGGACAGAGTGACTGTAAAGGGATAGCATTAGGGAATTTGGGGGCATGATGTAACTCTTCTATGTCCTGATTTTGGTGGTGCTTACGTGAACCTATACATGTGTTAAAATTTAAAGAACCATACACCAAAAGAAAAAACAATAAAATTTTCTGTATGATAACTTATGTATCTGTATTTGTGTGTATATACATATATGCTATATATATAGCATATATGTGTATATTATAAAATTTATGGTTTTTTCTGTCCTACAAAGAAAACTGTAGTGCAGATGGCATCACTGGTAAGGTTTTCTAAGCATTCAAAAGAAACTAATAATTCCAGTTTTAGACAACTCTTTCAAAGCCTAGTGTAAGAGGGAAGATTCCTCAGCTCTTTAAATGAGGCTACCATAACCTCAATACCAAAAACAAAATAAGTATTAGAGAGTAAAATTATAGACTCACTCAGTTGTAGAAAGACAGAGTAATTCCAAGCAAAGTATTAGTTATTCCAAATATTATATATATATATATATATATATATATATATATATATATACATACATACATACATACATACGGGGAAGCAAGGTCAGAATAACACTTAAACCAATTGAAAAATAACACTTTACTGGACTAAATGAGAACTATCAAATGTTCATCTCAACAGACAGAAAAACATTAAGTAAAATTTAGTACATATAGATAGTATCATAAAAGCCAGAAACCTAGGAATAGAGGGTACTTGCTTGTTCTAATTAAGTATATTTCTTTAAAATCTATCACATTATATTTAATGACAAAATGTTGAAAATGCTTTTTTGCAATCAAGAACAAGGTAATGATTTCTTCTTTCACTTTTCATCAGTCTTATTAAAATTGCTACCCAGTATAATAAAACAAGAAAATAAGTCAATAAATATAGGTATTAGAAAGGGGAAAAAAGCAAAACTCTCATTATTTACAGATGATATAGCTGTATATAAAAAGGAATCATACTAAGTTATTAGAACTAATAAGGGAATTTGGCAAGTTTTTGGATACAAATAATAAAAGTCAAAGTCATCTTTATACATCAGTAAGAGCTGTAAAAGAGAACAGATGTGTAAAACCACATGAAAAAATTATAAACTCTTATTAGAGGTATTAGGAAATTTCTCAATAAGTGGAGATATAAATTTTGTTCATACATTAGAAGACTCAATTTTTAAAAATCTAAACTCCAGACTTTATTTGGATTTCACTGGTTTTTCCATTAACGTCCTCTTTGTTAAGGATCCTCTCCAGCCTACTGTATAGTATTTAGTTATTTCTCCTCAGTTTCAGGAGACAGCCTTTCATTGTTTCTCATGTTCTTGACAGTTTTAAGGAATACTGATGAGGTGTTTGGGGTTTAGGTTTGTCTGTTATTTTTTTCACAATTATATGAGAGTGTGGGATTTTGGAAAGAATAACACAGTGCTAAAGTATCCTTCTCATCAACTTAATATCAGTGGGTCTCAAGCCATCACTTTGATTTTTTTTCCTATTAATTTCATGAACTTTATTTTATATGCAGCCATATGCAAAGTAGTAAAATTGGACCACTGTCTTACATTGCACATAAAAATTAACTCAAAGTAGATTGAAGACTTAATCTAAGGCTAGAAATCATAAAACTGCTAGAAGAAAACATAGGTGGTAAGCTCTCTGACATTAATCTCATTGATACGTATTTGGGTCTGATTCTAGCAATGACAACAAAAGCAAAAAATTAAAAAAAAAAAAAAAAACAAATGGAATTGAATTACGTGAAACTAAACCAAAAAGTTTCTGCACCATGAAGGAACTCATTGACAAAATAAAAAGGCAACTGCTTGGAAGGGAGAAGATATTTGCAAATCATATATTCATATATTCCAAAGTCTATAAAACACTCAAACAACTCAATAACAACAATAAAAAAGCAGTCCAGTTAAAAATTCAGAGTATCTCAAGAGTCATTTTTCCAAAGATGGGCCAACAGGCCCATGAAATGATGCTCAACAGTACTAATCATCATGGAAATATAAATCAAAACCACAATATCACCTTATACACGTGTCAAAATGGCTGTTATCAAAAAAATAGATAAAAAGTGTTAGAATGTGTCTTCTTCAATTTCTTTCATGAGTGTTCTGTAGTTCCTTGAGTACAGATCCTTTACCTCTTTGGTTAGGTTTATTCCCAGGTATCTTATGGTTCTTGGTGCTGTTGTAAATGTAATTGATTCTCTAATTTCCCTTTCTATATTTTCATTGTTAGCATATAAGAAAGCAACTGATTTCTGTATATTGATTTTATATCCTACCACATTACTGAATTGCTGTATGAGTTCTAGTAGTTTGGGGTGGAGCTTTTGGATTTTCCATATAAAGTATCATGTCATCTGCAAAGAGAGAGAGTTTGACTTCTTTTTTGCCAATTTGAATACCTTTTATCCATGCTCATTGATTGGAAGAAAAAAACATTGTTAAAATGTCTGTACTGCCTAGAGCAATCTATACTTTCAATGCCATCCCGATCAAATCCCACTGGCATTTTTCAAAGAGCTGGGAAAACAATCCTAAAATTTGTATGGAACCAGAACAGACCCCGAATTGCTAAGGAAATGTTGAAAAAGAAAAACAAAACTGGGGGCATCATGTTGCCTAATTTCAGGCTTCACTACAAAGCTGTGATCACCAAGACAGCATGGTACTGGCACAAAAACAGTGAAACAGAGTAGAGAGCCCAGATATGGATCTCAATGCTATGGTCAACTAATCTTCCACAAAGCCGGAAAAAATATACAGTGGAAAAAAGGCAGTCTCTTGAATAAATGGTGCTGGGAAAATTGGACAACTATGTATAGAAAAATGAAACTCGACCTATCTCTTACACCATACACAAAGATGAACTTGAAATGGATAAAAGACCTGAACATGAGGCAGGAATCTATCAAAATCCTAGAGGAGAACACAGGCAGTAACCTCTTTGACATTGGCCACAGCAACTTCTTTCAAGACATGTCTCCAAAGGCAAAGGAAACAAAAGTGAAAATGAACTTTTGGTTCTCCATCAAGATCAAATTTCTGCACAGCAAAAGAAACAATCAACAAAACAAAGAGGCAACCCACAGAATGGGAGAAGATATTCGCAAATGACACTACAGACAAATGGCTGATATCCAAGATCTATAAAGAACTCAAACTCAACACACACAAAACAGATAATTACATCAAAAAATGGGCAGAAGATATGAACAGACACTTCTGCAAAGAAGACATACAAATGACTAACAGACACATGAGAAAATGTTCATCGTCATTAGCCATCAGGGAGATTCAAATCAAAACCACATTGAGATACCACCTTACACCAGTCAGAATGGCCAAAATCAACAAGACAGTAAACAACAAGTGTTGGAGAGGATGTGGAGAAAGGGGAACCCTCTTACACTGTTGGTGGGAATGTAAGTTGGTGCAGCCACTTTGGAAAACCATGTGGAGATTCCTTAAGAAATTAATAATAGAGCTACCCTACAACCCAGAAATCACACTACTGGGTATTTACCCCAAAGATACAGATATAGTGAAAAGAAGGGCCGTTTGTACCCCAGTGTTTATAGCAGCAATGGCCACAGTCACCAAACTATGGGAAAAGCCAGATATCCTTCAACAGATGAATGGATGAGGAAGATATGATCCATATATACAAAGTAGTATTATGCCTCCATCAGAAAGGATGAATACCCAACTGTTGTATCAACATGGACGGGACTGGAGGAGATTATGCTGAGTGAAATAAGTCAAGCAGAGAGAGTCAATTATCATATGGTTTCACTTACTTGTGGAGCATAAGGAATAACATGGAGAACATTGGGAGATGAAGAGGAGAAGTGAGTTGGGGGAAATCAGAGGGGGAGACCAACCATGAGAGACTGTGGACTCTGAGAAACAAACTGAGGGTTTTGGAGGGGAGGGTGGTAGGGTTGGGGTAGTCTGGTGGTGGGTGTTAAGGAGGGCACATATTGCATGGAGCACTGGGTGTGGTGCATAAACAATGAATCTTGGAACACTGAAAAAAAAAATTAAAATTAAATTAACAAGTGTTAGAATGTGAAGAAAAGGGGCCCTCATGCATTGTTGGTGAGAATATAAGTTGGTATAGACACGATAGAAAACAGCATGGAAGTTCCTCAGAAATTTAAAAATAGAACTTTCATATAAACCAGCAATTCAATTTCTGGATATTTATATGAGAAAATGGAAAACACTAATTTGAAAAGATGTATGTACCAATATGTTCACTGCAGCGTTATTTATAATAGCAAAGATATTGAGATAATGTAAATGTCCATTGATGGATGAATGGATAAGGATAATGTGTGTGGGATGATATCTATATATAATAGAATACTACTTAGCCATAAAAATTGATGAAATCTTGCCATTTGTGACAATATAGATGGACCTCCAGAGATTATGCTAAGTGAAATAAGTCAGACCAAGAAAGACAAACACCATATGATTTCACTTATATCTGGAATCTAAAAACAAATGAAAAACAAAAATTCTAGATATCAGAAAATTCAGTGGTTGCCAGAGGGGAGGGTGGTGGTGGGTCAAAATTAGTGAAAGAGGTGAAGATGTAAACTTCCAGTTATAATGTAAATAAGTCATAGGGATGTAATGTACAACATGGGGACTATAGTTAATAATGTATTGCAATTTTGAAAGTTCCTAAGAAAGTAAATCTAAAAAGTTATCAAAAGAAAAAAGTTGTAAATTTGTACGGTGACACATGGTAAATAAACTTAATGTGGTGATCATTTCTCAATGTATACAAATGTCAAATCATTATGTTGTGCACCTAAACTTAATACAGTGTGGTGTCATTATACTTCAAAGAAAATGGAGAAAGATACAGTCTCTTCGTTGAAATAGAAAATATAAAAAAGCACCAAATAGATAATTTAGAACTGAAAAAGATAATAAATAAAATTTTAGAACTCAGTATATAGACAGTAGCAGCATGGAAGGACAGTTGAAACAATCAATGAAATTGGATATAGAACAATGGAATTTAACTTACCTGGTTTGAACAAAAGAAAGGAAATAGGCTAGAAAAACAGAGCAGGGTCTGAGCAACCTGTTTAGATCTAATGTTTATGACATCAGAATTCCAGGAGAAAAGAATGAGGAGAGGATGGGAAAATATTCAAAGAATTAATAGCTAGAATTTTCCAAAATTAGGAAAATGACATAAACCTGTACCACAAACAGGATAAATCCAAAGAAATCCTTGCCAAGACACATCAGAGTCAAACTCCCAAAAACTAAAGACAAAGAAAAAAATCTTAAAAGCAAACAAAGAAAAGGGATATTTTTATGTATATGGGAAAAATATTTGAATGAAAGTAATTTCTCATAAGAAACTCTGGAGGCCAGGCAGAAATGGGACACGTCAAACGCTGAAAGAAAAGAACTGTCAACTCTGATTTCTGTATCCAGAGAAAATAAAAACTGGAGAAGAGATGAGGACATTTTCACATGAGGGAACACTAAGAATTTGTCCCCAGCAAATCTACCCTATACAAATAGTTAAGAAAACCTCTCTAAACAAAAAGGAAATGGTGAAAGAAGGAATCTTGGAATACCAGGAAGAAAGAACCCCACAAAGAATAAAAATGTGGATATATACAACATAATTTCCTTCTAGATTTTTCTTAATTATATATGATGATGAAGCAAAAGATATTGTAATATGGGTAAATAAAATTAATGAAACATGCAGTGAACATTAATACTTATTATGATTTGTATAATAATTATAATTTGATTTGTATACAACCTACCTAAAGAGTTATATATAATGAACTTTTATGATAAAGTTGATATCCAAGTCATAGGATATTTAGAAGTACACATTAATTCCTACTTTAACATAACTATTTTCATTTGAGTCATTATTATTCAACATGCATTCTTTTTTCTTTTTTTTTCTTTTTTTTTATTTTAAATTTTTCAATTTATTTATTTTCAGAAAAACAGTATTCATTATTTTTTCACCACACCCAGTGCCCCATGCAATCTGTGCCCTCTATAATACCTCCCACCTGGTACCCCAACTTCCCACACCCCTGCCACTTCAATCCCCTCAGATTGTTTTTCAGAGTCCAACATGCATTATTTTAAAGAGAATATTCTCAGACACTAAAAATTACTTAAAATTTCTATAAAGAAAAAAATCCTCCAGTTGAAGATACATTTCTTTTATAAATAAACTACATTTTAAACCCATCGAAGCACTAATTTTTAAAGTTTTAACTCACCTAATTTAAAAAAATGAAAGGTTTATGTGTGTCATACCATGTTCAAAACAGTCTTGCCTAACCATATGGAGCAAATCAGTGAACAACAGAACTGTGTTCCTTTCATAAACAATTTCAACCAAAGTAAGAAATTAATGTCAGCCACCAAAAGTCACAAATCAAGATAATTCTCACATTCCATTAGTTAAAGAGTATCCTTTTTGTCTGTGAGACGTTAAAATATCCTTGAGAAAACGCACACAACAGATCTACAACACTGCCCAGTGATACAATGCAACAAGACTTTTTGCTAGAATACTGATTGAAAATTCTCAGTAAATTCATTTAAATTCACAAATATCAAGGTTAGTAACTCTTAATAGTTCATTTAGTTGGTTACCATTAAGTCATGCATTTAACTAAAAGTTGATGTAGTGGGGCTTCAGATCCGAACAGAGTACTTCTACCTTTGAATTGTTTTCTGGCTCCTCAAGATGATCCCTGTGGCTGAATTTGAAAAGTTAGTCTATCAAATTGTGGGTGGTTGACCAAACCAACTTGCTCCTAAAGCAGGAAAAGAAAACTTGAGTTACCAAGAAAGGAACTTTCTCTAAAGGGCAGTCAGCCAGCTTGATAGAGCTCCACTGTTTTCACAGTTACTTTCAGATTCTTTTCTTCCGTAAGCCATCTGCACTGCTCTTCCTAAGTTTTTTCTTAAGCATCCCATTCATAAACTACTACCCAATGTGAAAAGCAAAACAATGAGAAAAGTGCAGGGTGATCATATCACTACTAAAACTTCAAGAAGACAGCAATATGTAAGATTTCCTGCTATTGAAAAAAAGAGATTAGCACTGTTTTTGCTTACAAACTAGCTGCAACTTAGGTTTTTGGAAGACAAATTGCTCAGTGAAGTGTTTCCTTTATAGTTACTCAGGGGTGATCAAGTGAAGCAAAGGCCCTTTACTGTCAGTTAATGGAAGCCACACCATTTATGTCAGTGAGTTACTCTAAAACTGAAGAAAAGGGAGAAACAATAGAGAAGAAAGTGGTCACTGACATTTAGCCATGCTAGAGACTAGCATGTGAAACTGATACTCACAGATCTGTAGCATAGTGTAAATCAACAATCCAAAGTATATTTGAAAACGTAATGTGCCATTGAAAGTTTAACTGTGTAATAAATACCTTTAAAAAGCTATTCTTAGCTATGAATGAAATCTCAAGTTAGATTGAGTTCTTAGAAGGAATATATAGAAGAAGCAATATTTTTATTGTAGATAGTAAGTACACTGGGACATGTACACTTTCAAAAATAAATAAAACTAGGTTAATTAAGTCTTGTTGTGTGTGGGGAAGATAGTATAACTTGGCAGTGCTATAACATATCTATATCTTTTAACTAAGCTGATAATATAAAAATGTTTATTACGTTTGTTATTCCTTGTTCTTTTAACTGATGAGCTGAGAAAATGATCCCAATAATGACTTAAACATTTTTCAGACTTGACGTTTTTAAAACTCTATAGAAATTTGCACATTTACAAAAATGCCAAGGAAATGAAAACTTCTTTACAATAAAAATAGCAAAAGGCTTATTTAGGCACAGGTTATAACAAAATACTATAAGTAATCTTATGCAAAGAATACATCAATCACTATATAACTCAGCATTGAATCATTTTATAATTATCTCTCAAGGGGCAGTTTAACCTACTCTTTGGAACCTTTTTCAACCATAGCTAGTGTGTAATGTAGAAAAAGCTCAGCACGTGGTTTCTAGTCTTCATTATACCACTATGTCTCTTGAGTTCCACTTCTGCTTCTATAAAATGAAAAGACAGGCCCACATGACCACAGAGATATTTTTTAGCTGTACTTATGAGAGAATCCAATTTCATTTGTACTAAATATATATCTCTAATATTTAATTACCTCTAAATATCTAAGTACTAAGAGATGACACTAATGAAGGAATTTTGGGTTTTTCCACAATGGTGAACCTCAGTTGTACACTCTGTTCTCTTTAAAATCCTGGTCAAACAAACTTGCTACCTCGATCACAATATGTACAGTTCTTTCATCATTAGCTTTATAGTATATATTTAGAATGTTGTTTTCCAAAGTTACTTAGGTTATTTCTTGTCTTTCCCATCCCCTTCAATATGTTTTATAACTCATTTATAATATAGTTAGGGTCATCTGTCATCGCTTGTATTTCATTGTCCATTGCTGAGTGACTTTAATTATTTTTGTATGAATGGAAAACATTTTCATGGTTATAAATTGAACTATACAAAAAGGTATGCTCAGAGATGTGTCAGCCTCCCATGCCTACTACCCCATCCACATATTCCGTCTAGTAAATAAATTTGTTTCTTAAAAGCTATGTTTTATTCTGAAACTACTTTATGTATATACTGGAATTGAAAATATAAGCAGATATATTTAAGATAATGAGACCAAAATTTCTCACTATCAGAGAGAGAAGTTACAAACAAGGAAATTGAGAAGGCTATAATAAATCTATGGCTTTCTGTTGGAATCAGAGATGTCAATATGAACTCATGGTTCTTAATATATATATAAATATATGTAGAAAAATATAGATGGACTTTATGCCGGTATTAGTATACATACATATATTTCCTAGCTCTATTTGCTGAAAATACATGAAACAATGATACCTAGTATCAGTGAACATGCCTCGTGCTCAGACTTGGGATTCAAATACCATTCTCCAATAAAAAGTACCCAAGGTCATTTGCAAAAATGACTGATTCTAAAACCAAGGTAGGGAAAATATAAGCTAATCCCAGAACAACAAGTAAGAAAATGTTTTAAAAATAAATCACCCTGTGAAAAGAGACCAAAGAGCCACCCTGAGGGAGATCCCATTGGCCAAATCTGGGACAATTTTAGCAACAAAATAAATAATGATAGTGCTGGATTATAATCAATAGAATAAAATAAATATCCATACATCCATACTTATATAAATATTTTAATAAATGGGGGAGAAGAAACAGTTCATTCTTATAGTAGGATTTCAGTTATAAATTGAGAAGTAATTAAGGAAGTGGAAAATCACTGTTAGGCAGACACTATGGTAATAATTGATGCAGGCAAGAACCATCAGTGGGGCGCCTGTATGGCTCAGTTGGTTAAGTGTCCGACTCTTGGTTTTGGCTCTGATCATGATCTCATGGGTCGGGAAATCAAGCTCAAGAGAGTCTGCTTGAAGATTCTCTCCCTCTACCCTTACCCCACTCAGGAATACTCTCTCTCTCTCTGTCTCTCCCTCCCTCCCTCCAATAAATACATAAATTGTTTAAAAAAAAAACCCATCAATGAATGCTAAAATATGTAGGTAAAAGTATATGAAGAAAAAGGATATTTACATAATATCAAAGTATTTCCTCACTGAATAGTTATTAATCTTAAAGAAATATAAATATATATTATATATACAAATATATATATATAAATATAAAAACAAAGAAAAATAAACCTGACGGACACCTTCTTAACCAGGTGATCAAGGTTAATGTCCCAGTAATAAGATACAGTGACATTATACACCACTGGTGAGATACATTAACAAAGGCATATCACTTCAGTGGTATTCTTGCTGACAATGTATTTCCTCATCTAATCATTAGAAAACATTAGGGAAATCAAATTGAGGGGCACACTACAAAACCAGTGATCAGTACTCTTCAATAGTGTTAAGGTCTTAAAAAAAAAAAAAAGCAAAGACTAAAGCAACTTCTCAGAGACATGATTGGGTTGTGAAATTCTGGAGGAGGCTAAAGAGACCTGACAACTAAATGCACTCTGGGTCAATAATTGATTTCTGAACCAGAAAAGGAAAGGGAATTAGTGGAAAAACAGGCATAAGTCAAATAAGGTCTGTCTGTTAGTTAATAGTGTTATATTAACATTAATATGATGGTTTCCATAATAGTACTGTGATTATGTAAGATGTTCTCATTAAAGAAAGCTTGTTTGGAGGGTTTACTAGAAGTCTGTGCTAGTTGTACAACTTTTCTGTAAGTCTAAAACTATTTTTAAATTAAAAAGCTTTGAAAAATCCTGATCAGAAAAAAAGCAAAACCCCTTTCCTTCCTTCTTTTTTCTCAAGATTGCTTTGGCTAAATAGGACCTTTTAAGATTGTTTTTTCTTATTTCTGTAAAAAAAAAAATCCCATTGGAATGTTGGTATGAATACCATTGAATCTAGAGTGGCTCTGGGTAGTACGGACATTTTAACAATATTAATCCTTCCAATTCATGAACATAGAATCTCTTTCCATTTATTTGAATCATATTCAGTTTCTTATCAGTGTCTTACAGTTTTCAGTGTATACATTTTCACCTCCTTGGTTAAATTTACTCCTAAGCATTTTTTTATGCTCTTATATGTGAGATTGTTTTATTTCGGTGTCAGATAGTTCATTGTTGGTATATAGAATAGCAGCTGATTTTTTATGTCAATTTTTTTACACTGCATAGGCCTTTGATTTTTCACATTACTGTTTTGTAGTTTCAAAAACAGATTATATGCATCTTTTGTTAAATTTATACCTATGTATTTCTTTTTTAAAGGGAGAAACTATTGTGAATGTTTTGTTTTTAATTTAGTTTCCATTTGTTCATTTCTATTAATATAGCAAGCAATATGATAATTAGTGATAATCCCTAATCCCCATTATTCCTGATGTTAGTAGTTTGTGACTTCCCTCTGTTTGTTTGTCAGTCTTACTAATGGTTTGTTAATTTTATTATCTTTTCAGAGAACTAGCTTTATTTTTCATTGTTTTTCTCTTTTTTGTCTTTAATATTATTGATTTCTGCTCTTTATTCCTTTCCTCTGCTTGCTCTGGATTTATTTTATTCCTTTTTATGTTTTCTTTTTAACACAGAAGTTTAGAATTTTAATTTGAGAAATTTTGTGTAACGTAAGAATTTAGTACTATAAATTTTCCTTTAAATATTCTTATGTACATCTCATAAATATTGATGTGTTGTTTTTATCATTTTTCTCTTTGACCCATGGATTCTTTAGAAATATGTTAATTAATTCCCAGAGTATTTGGAGATTTTCTTATCTTTATGCTATTGATATCTAGTTTAAATGTATTATGGTCAGAAAACAAACTTTGTATGATTTCATTTCTTTTAAGTTGTTAAGTTTTATTTATGATCTTGGAGAGATATATATAGTCTGTCTTTGTTAGTGTTCTGTGTGTGTTTGAAAAGAATATGTAGTCTGATGGGATTGGGAGGGAGACAAACCATAAGTGACTCTTAATCTCACAAAACAAACTGAGGGTTGCTGGGGGGGAGGGGGTTTGGGAAAAGTGGGTGGGATTATGGACATTGGGGAGGGTATGTGCTTTGGTGAGTGCTGTGAAGTGTGTAAACCTGGTGATTCACAGACCTGTACCCCTGGGGATAAAAATTTATGTTTATAAAAAATTAAAAAAAAAAAGAATATGTAGTCTGCTGTTGTTTGCTGGAATAGTCTACAAATGTCAGTTGGATGGAGTAATTGATAGTGTTGCTTAGTTCATTTATATCCTTGCTGATTTTCAGCTTTTTTTTTGTTGTTCTGTTTTGTCAATTAATGTGAGAAGAGTATTGAAGTCTCCAGTTATACACATGGATTTTTCTCTACTTTCTGTTCTGTTGGTCACATATTTTGAGTATGTGAATATGAATATTTTGAAGCTGTGTTGTTAGATGCCTAGTCTTTTAGATTGTTATGTCCTCTTGGTAAATTGGCTGTCTTATTATATCATGTTTCTCAAGGTTTCTGGTAATTTTCTTAGCTCCAGAGTCTTCTTTATCTGATGTAAAATAGTCACTCTAGATTTCTTTCCCAACTTTTTACTTTTAGCCTCTCTCATTATTTTTGAAATAATTTTTTTTTGTAGACTGCTATAAATGATTTTTTTTAAATCTATTGTAACAATCTCTATTCCTTACATTTTCTCATTTAAACCATTTACACATAATGTAAGTTTTGATGTCTGGAGTCAGGTCTACCATTGTATTATTTGCTTTCTGTTTCTTCCCTCTGTTTTTAATTTCTTCTGTTTCTCCTTTCTTCTCTTCTTTTGAATGATTTGGATATTTTTTAGTATTCAATTTTCATTTATTTCTTTCATTTGTTACTATATCTTCTTGTATTGATTTTTTAGTAGTTGCTCTGTAGATTCGAGTGTACATACTTAACATCTCATAATCTACTTGGAATATTTTACCAAAGTAAAATATAGAAACTTTACCCCCATATGAGTTCCATTACCTTCCCTCCTTTATGTTATAGTTTTCATGTATACTACATCATTTCTTGTGTCCTCTTTCAGTCCTAATATTTCAAATTTTCCTCTAATATCATTTCCCTTTCTTTCTGAAGATCTTCCTTTAGCAATATGTTGGGTTTCCTGATAGCATACTCTATTCACGTTCCTTCATCTGAGAATATCTTTATTTTACCTTTGTTTCCAAAGTATATTTTCACTTGGGGTTGACAGGATTTTTTTTTTCTTTCAGCACTTTAAGAATGTCCAAGTTCCTTATGAAATCCCTCATTTCTGATGATAAATCTGCCTTTTAAGTCCTTGTTCACTTATAGTTGTGTATCATTTTCTTTGTCTCTTTTCAGTATTTTTTTAACTTTAGTTTTTAGAGTTTGATTGATGGTCTAAGCCCATATTTAGGGGGCTTTGTCCTATTTGAGATTTAGCTAACTTCTTTAATCTATTGGTTTGTGTTTTTTTATTTAAATCTGGGAAGTTTTAGATACTATTCCTTCAACTATTTTTTCTGCACTATACTGTTTTTTCTCCTTCTGGAACTCTAATGACAGAATGTTAGATATTTTAATATTGTCCTACACATCTCTGAGACTCTATTTTTTTAAAATATTTTCACTTTATTGTCCAAATTTCCCTTTACCTACCATCCAGTTCACTGATCTTTCTTCTTTCATCTCCATTTTACTATTGGGGCCATCCAGTTATTCTTTTTTTTTAATTAATGAAATACTTCTTATTTTTATTTTCTTTTTAAATTTTTTTAAAAGATTTTATTTATTTATTTGACAGAGAGATCACAAGTAGGTGGAGAGGCAGGCAGAGAGAGAGGAGGAAGCAGGCTCCCTGCCGAGCAGAGAGCCCGATGTGGGGCTCGATCCCAGGACCCTGAGATCATGACCTGAGCTGAAGGCAGAGGCTTTAACCCACTGAGCCACCCAGGTTCCCCAATCCAGTGATTTTTTTTTTTCCTTAAAAATTTGTTACTAATTTTTAGTTCTAAATTTCCTTTTGTTTTCCATCTACATCCTCTTTTTGCTGATAAGGATTAGCCTAGACTTTTTATCTTTCCATTCTTTTCAAGTGTTCTTCCTTAGCTCTTAGGTACTTTCCTAATAGCTGCTTAAAGCCTTTGTTTGATAGTTACAACATCTGTATCTTAGTGAACAACATCTTGCCATCTTTTGATTATCTTTTTCTTATAGAAGTTGAGATTTTCCTGGTTCTTCATATGCTAAGTAATTTTGGATTGTATCCTGGATATTATTTTATGAGACTCTTGGTCTTATTTAAATCCTGTGGAGTATTTTGATATTTTTGGTTTAGCAGGCAACTTATCCAGTTGTTATCAGGCTGTACTTCCTAAATAATTTCTGTGGGTTATGGTTCCAATGTCAGTTCAGTTGTCAAAGACTTTACAGTGCTTTTTGGATCTGTGCCCTACAGTGGCCATTCTGGGACATGATTAATGATCTTATCCTTACTTCAGTTCTCAAAGCAGAGTGGTCAGATCCGCACATGGGAAGTTTGGATATGAACCCAGAACTTCACAAGCAGCTTATTCAGTTGATTTCCAGTGTTCCTCCCTTTCCATGATCTCCCTAGTACTTGCAGTTCCCTGGGACTTCCCAAAAATCTGGGACTTCCTTCGTTATACTTTGCCAGATTCTTCCCACAACTATGCTGCAAGAAGATGGGGAGAAAGAACTTGATGGAAGTTTGTACCATCTCTTGGGGCCACTGTTCCTCCGAGTGAATAAGAAGGCTCCCCTTTCTTGGAGTTTTAGGTGTCTTTATGTTCTTGCTGTCAACATGATCTCAGCAGCTACCTTGGGACTGGGACACAAGATAATTGAGGGGGAAAAAATTATTTCTCCCTTCTTTGAGTATTTCCTGTTCTGTGAGCCTAAACTAGAGGGTTCTTCCTAGAGTTTTTCTCTGCCATGCCCCAGTGCCCACTTCTAAATCTAGGCTTCCTTGAATCTATGCCAGGGGGTAGGAGAAATTACTTCCTCAGTGATTCAGTGGTACTTTGAATTCTTATCATTTCTTCTTCCCCAGTCTTCCTGCTATGATTTACCTTGAGAATCTTCAAGTAACTCCTCCATGAATTCTCCCCAGGTTTTTTTTAGCTGCATTTAGTGGAACACAGAGGGTGGTTTATGTTCATTCTATCTTAACCAAATCTGATCTCAGTTATATGTATATAAATATGTATATATTTATATATTTTTTTTTACCTTTTTTAACCTTAATTTGTGTTATCAGCCATTGACTGACTTGTCAAATAAACTTTAAATTTTGAGATAAACATAGATTTGCAAATAATTCACAAGTAGTTCTAGATTCATAAATAATTCAAACATCCTGCTGTATACCCTTTACTCCGTTTTCACCAATGGTAACAGCTTGCAAAACTGTAGTATAGTATCATAGCCAGAATATCAATATTGATATAGACAAAATACAGAACACTTCCATCGCCACTGAGCTCCCTCCTTGCCTTTTATATACCCACCCTCCCCTCCCCTCTGCCCCAGTCCTAACCCCTCACAACCACACATATCTTTCCATTTTTATAATTTTGTTATTTCAAGAATGTTATATAAATGGAATCATACAGTATGTAATCTTTTGTATTTATGTTTTCACTTTCCATAATTTCTTGAGAGGTTCATCTAAGGTGTTGGAAGTATCAATAAATTGTCCCTTTTTATAGCTGAGTAGTATTTCATCACTATTTTTTCAGCTATATTTTGCCACTATTTGAAAAAACAAAGTCTTATTACTTGAGTGTTTTTCCTCATTTATATATTTGGTTTGGAATTTAGACTAACAGAAAAAGCCTTAGAACCTTTCCAGTTTACCTTTCTAAGTTACGTTACGGTTAGTCAATCACGATGTGTTGACATTAGTTAAGTCTTGCAGGAGAGAAAAATCTCACACACAAGGAGGTCCTATTACTTCCCACTTATATTTTCTAAGCTATAAGTAAAATCAGAACACATGAGGGAGAAGGCATCTTGGCCAGTATTTAGCTGTTCCAGTACTGCACCCTCAAGCTGCTCTGTGGGTGAAACAGAAAAGAGCCTGTTGCTGGCAACACCCTGTAGTGGAAGAATTGTGTTCATGCTGCAGACCAGCATTAGGATATTTTCTGTTTTCATTAGGCAATACGATTTTAATTGTTCAATCAAAATTCTAGCCGCAGTGATGAGGGAAAGAATGGAGACTTCCAGTTTTTAAATCACAGTAAAAAAGTCTGGGACCAAATTATGAATTATGTTAAATGCTCATCTAAGGAGCCTAGATTTTTATCCTGAGCAGAAATGAAGAAATCATTTCATTGAATTGAAGACAGATTTTTATTTAACTATAGTAACTATAAGTAAATAATTATTGTCTAAAATATCATTTTAGCTTTTAAATCACTGTCACTTTCAACTTAGTAAGTAACACTGACTGTCTTAATTTTTTCATTTGGGGAGAAAAAAAGAGCATAGATCGATCAACAATAAATAACTATATTACTATCCTATAATTATCCAACTGTCATACTGTTTATTATTTTAGTTTAAGTAGACGCTTCAGAGAGAGGAAAAAAAGATGTTGGAGATTTTCAAATACTTAGGCAACATTGATGTTTGTCCTACTATACTTTAGCACAGGTTTTTAATTGTCATTTTGCTGATGGCAAATATAAAATGAGAGTTATTTATCAGACACTAATTTCTTTATTACCTACTGTAGATAGTGTTTTTCATGCTGATCTAAAGAGGTTTATGCACATTTTAACTATTTTTCACATAGTCATCATCTTTAAGTACTAATATAAAAGTTAATGAGTAAAAAAAAAATCTGCCGAATAAACCCACCTGATAATCCAAGGCACTTACAGAAATACATGCTTAAATGTGAGCAAAGATTTTACTTGATTAGTGTTCTAGTTCTCAATTCAATTACCAAACTTAGGGGAAATCTAAATCAAGATTTTTTGACTGGCGTATTCAATGGGATTTGATTGGGGTGCAGATTAACGACATGATGTGATGTTTTAGCATGACTTTATAAGTATTCTGATCATAATTACGTATACTCTGCTGCTAGTTTTTTTTAAAAGCAGGTTTTAACTTCTTCATGTTCTTTATATAGCACATGTCTTAATAAACTATTATAATAAAATGTACCTGAATATACAAAACTGACTTTCTACTTGCTAAAATAATATGCTTATTTACTCTGATCTTATTCTGTATAGAATACTGCAGTCAGCTCACTATAAATCTAGGTGGCAAAGGAGGACAACTGACAACTAAAAATGTTTACCACTACTATTATTACTATGATTTACCAGTAGTTAGAATAATGAATAGAGTGAAAGAGAAAGTATAGTGCCCTCGGTGTTTACTCTGGACACAGTGAAGTTTAGTACAGTCTTCTCTCTAGTTAGCTGTCCGGTCGTCTGGTCACAGAAAAGGGCAGAGGAGGAAGTAGATTTTACAGCCTTTCAGACCTGAATTCAAATTCCACTTCCACCATTGAATAACAGTGTCCTTGGGCTCTTTAACCTCTTCAGGCCTCAGGTTTTTGGTTGCCTTTTATTTTTTTAAACTTATAAAATAAGTAGTTATGAATGTTAAAGGAAGTAAGTTGATAAAGCATCTAGCACAGTACCTAAAATATAGAAACTTGTGCTTTGCAGAAGGTATTTTAAAAAGGAGTCCTGCTACCTAGAGGTAAAACTCTTCTCAAAAAAATAAATAAATAAAAAACCAGGATGCGTATAATTCTAATATATGTGTAATTCCGGGATTACATATAAATCTTCACTAATTTTGCTTCTCTATCATACCTTTGTGAGTTTGGTAAAACTACCTGCTTAATCTTTTTTTAAAAAGTTTACTTTTGAAGGACACTTTACTTCTAAAAAGAAAAAAATCCAAATTAAATATAATCCAAAAGCTCCTCCTCAGATTTCTAGATGTTAAAAATGTTTGTACCACACGGATCTATTTTAATCCTTTGTTCTTTGATTTTAGCAGGAAAGGAAGGACAAGAAATCCTGGGGCCTGAAGCTCAGACAGATGAAGCGGGATGTGCAGGTACGCGCTCGTCATTTTCTTTCATACTGTAGCCTTTGAACAACGTCTTTTGTGTCACTGGTTTTTGCATTTTTGAGTCGTGAATTTAGTCTGTTTCTTCCTCTTTTATCTTGACCTCCTTTGGTGCTTCAGTACCCAGGAATATAGGGCACTATGAAAAGTTAGAAGTTTATATTCTTTAAATACAGGGTAAATTTACGGATTCATCTAACAGCATATTTTCCATTCTATACGGATGACAAGTACAATCTACAGATAATCCAAAAAAAAGTGTTTAAATGATAATGTGAATTTATATCAAATTTTTTACCCAAGCTATAGGAATTCAGATTTAACTATTTTGAGTTTCATTATTAGTTACCAGGATCTGCGTTGAGTTGCCCACAAGAGAGAAAGCAGAAGGGAGAAGAATAAGCAAATATCATGAGTTATCTATAAACCAGATGAGAATCCTGAATATTGATGAGCTGAGTGAATATGTCACAGCAAACAAGAGAATTAAAAATTTTTCTTATAATTTCTGTGATTTTTGAAAAAGGCTAAGATGAAGTTAAATTATAATAAACAAGGAGTCTTGCTTCTAAGTGACTAAAAGTACATACTCCCTGAGACTTTAAGTTATTCCTCTATAATGGATTCAAATCAGATTTAAGAAGCAAAATTTAAGTGGAGGACTTAAATCAAGATCTTATGTATGATAAGAGCAGGCACTTACTATCGTGTCACATAGGTCAGCTAGAGCTCTTAGAAAGAAAACTTTAGAGATGAAAGTTCTAAGTTATTAAAACATTTCTCAAAATACTGTACTTCAAACTAGTATAATTGTATTTTATATCATATAAAATACATATGCATTTTATTTTATATCACATAATCATAAGTTAGAAATTTCTATCATATCATTTTAATCAAATTTTGTTTTTCCTTTTTTGGTTTAAAACTTCTAGTTTCTTTTTCTCTTTTATGCAGTGCATTTTAAGAATATTCCATAGAGTCCTATATATTATCTTTCTTTATGTCAGATGAGTATATTTCATAGTATTATGTCAAATATAAATTTTCATCTATAATATAAACAAGCACTCCTATCCTTGTCAGTCAGTTCTGTAAAATAGAGAGTAAATCTTCATTCTGTTATTAAAGATGCATTCCAAATTATTTAAATAATAATGGGATATTTGATGATTTATGGTACTGCTGCCTAAAATTTTATATTCTGCCTTTAACTTGGTTGGTTGCAACATGAATGAATAATATATTCAAACATGTTATCAAATATTTGTCATGCTAACTTATACATTATATAAAATATTTAAACTCAATATTTATTAGGAAAAGAGTCTTAATGAACACAAAAGAATGCTATTTATTACTGTTTTACCTGATGTTAGATGATTTACGTTACAGAAGATCATTTGCCCTTTTATGCAAATGCTATAAAAAAATTCACAATTCCACGTGTCAGTATTTTACCTTATGCTCTGCTCTTCACTACAAAAATAAATTCTTTCATTTAGTACTGGGTAGTATTTAAATTCCCTTAACCACCTCCCCCCAAAAAATCTCAAAGGTAAAGTAACCTTGTATTAACTTAAATTGTTGCTGAATTGTGAGGTCCCCCACCCAGTGGAAGATGATCCCTGCTGCATTATTTCCTGGGAACATGGGGAGTTGGGAGTATGCAAAGATTTTAATAAAGCCCTGATAAGTATAGTTTTAAGGGAAGAAGGATAGAAATTGGAAGGTTGAAGCTTTTGAACATTTAAACTTAAAAATTATGTTCTGCCTTTGCTTTTGTTACTTCCTTGACTTTTAGGGAATAATGTGCTGACAAAGTAAATAAAACTTTATACAAAGGCCACCAACAGTATTTCAGAACTTTGTCAGAGCCTTTCTTCTGCTGCTTCCTTTCACAATTCATGAAGTTAAGAGAACTGTAGTCTCAGCTTAGTATTCAGAGTGAAAAATTCATCCAAAACGTCCTTTGTTCCTTCTGAGCATCCCTTTTTTGTTTATATAGTTAATAGTTTTATGAGGTTTGAAAAATGGAACGTAAAGATAGGAAGAAGCCTAAGCACAGCTGAGCAGAAATACCATCAAATGCATTTCACATTTGAGAGTGGCTCTGGTCATGATTCCAGTGGAAATAAAATATAGCTATATCATTTTTAATCTTTCTATTAAATGTTTGTGTCTCTCTCCCCTTGCTCTAATCATAACCCTGTAATTCTGTGCTTTCACAAATGGTTATGGTCAAATAGGCCTATGGTCCAAAGTAATTTTATATTTGATAGTAAGTTCTGAGTTTTGTCATATCTAAAGAAAGCCAAATTATTATTATGTTTTTATGTATTTACTCCTCTCTCTACTACTTAAATATGTAAGCTTTATTAGTCTTAAGACAAGAAATTTTGTTTTATAATTGACCCTTTTACAGTATGCACTTCCTGACACTTTACATGTAAAACTGCAGGATTTCTGGTCTCAGCTTGAAGTTGTTTGGGCTAGATGCCGTCTCATGAAGACAGTGTAGTTTAGTTGAAAAGAACCCAGAATTTGATACCACACCTAATACCAAACCTTCTAATCTAATAGTATTAATTTAATTCTCAAAAATACCCTTAAAATATACTATTATTTTCCTCTAAACTTTATATTAAATAAACTGATTATGTACCATTTCACATATTTCTTAATGTACATGTAGAATTTTTCATCTTCAGTGTAAGTAGTTACAATCGAATTTCTGGCATATTAAAAATGACATTTTTGGTGGGTAACTGGGTGGCTTGGTCAAGTGTCTGCCTTCGGCTCAAGTCATGATCCCAGCATCCCAGGATCAAATCCCACATGGAGCTTCCTGTGCAGCAGGGAGGAGGCTACTTCCTCCACTGTCTGCCATTCCCCCTGCTTATGCTCCCACGGGCACGCAAGTGCATGCGCAGTCTCTCTCTCTCTCAAGTAAATAAACAAAAGCTTTAAAAATAAATAAATAAATAATAAAAATGACATTTTTAACATCACCCTTACGTGTAAGTCATAACACTTTAATACCTGTTAGTCATTCAATTTTTTTAAATGCGAATAAGCTCTTTGTTAATGAGTCAGAAATGTTATATCATAATCTTTACTCCTTGAACTCATATTTCTGTTCTACATAATCAATAGAATTTGATGATAACAGAGAATATATTTCCCATTTGAAGGTATTTCTGATCAGTTATCTTTCTTTATAAGAAAAGCATGTATATAAATTGAAATTTAGGTTTCTTTTTAATTTCTAGGGATAAAGCTCTTAAGATTTTTTTAATTTATGGATTGATTTATCATATAATTATCAGTACTTCCCAGCTGATCACAACATAAATATATTACAAGTTTTAACAAATAATTATTACAAAAAATTGTTACTGGAAATGAGATTGAAGGAGCTGAAGCATTCTTTTTTTTTAAGATTTTATTTATTCATTTGACAGAGGGAGAGAGAGAGAAAGGAGGGAAAGTAGGCTCTGCATTGAGCAAAGAGCCCTATGCATGACTCGATCCCAGGATCCTGAGACCATGACCTGAGCTGAAGGCAGAGGCTTAACCCACTGAGCCATCCAGGCACCCCAGGAGCTGAAGTGTTCTTTGATTAGTTCAGTTATCAATAGTTTAATGTTACTTATTTATTTTTGTAAAATATTTATTTATTTGAAAGAGAGAGCATGGGATGGAGGGAGTCAGAGGGACAAGTAGACTCCCCACTGAACAGGGAACTCAATGTTGAACTCAGTTCCAGGACCCTGAGATCATGACCCCAGCCAAAAGCAGCTGCTTACCTGACTCAGCCCCAATATTACTTATTTCTAGAGGAAAAGAGTTCAGCATTAATTCTGTTTGTGTTTCGTTTAGCACTCAGATAACCTTCTCATAAATAAAAAGGTGAAATACATTTTTGTGATAACTGATTTACTTTGGTTCTTTAAACACCCTTAGAATGATGTGCAAAGAGTTATATATCAATAAAAATCTTTTTATTGTTTTGTTAACTGACAAATCTATTAAATGCTCCTTCAATTCTGTTGAAAACAAAAATTCAGGGCTGCCTAATGGCTCAAGAATTTGTTTTCCAGTCATTAGACTCCTTCACTCCCTGATTTTCTGGGACATATACCAAAAAACTTTGCCCACACTTCTCAAAGTACTGATGCTACCTGTTCTTGGCTTTTGTTATTTCTTCCCCTCAGGTAGAGGCACCTTGATTAATAAATTCCAAAATAGTTAGGGAAATTGAAATATTGTTGATTTCAGTACCTTTGCCAATACATTTTGTATAAAAATCCTTTTATCCTGCCACAGGAGATAATAATATTCTCACTAATGCCTTAGTGCTTCAAACTTAGTTCATTCAGTTTGTGGAAATTTTACACCTAGTAATGTAACTAGCAAAGCCAGGTATTACTGTTATACCAATCAGCCTCATCAGACTTTCTGTCAAAAAAAAAAAAGGTGTGTTTTCATTTTTCCAATTCAAATAATTTTGCCAGTACACAATTTGAGAGATTTTATAAAAAGTTCCTTTTTGAAAAAAAAATAAATTATCAGTAATGAGGAATATACAAAGTACAAGTAAACATATCTTTTAGAGGGCATGGATTGCAAGCACTGGGTATGGTGAAAAAATAATACTGTAATGCTGAAAATTAAAAAAATATAAAAAATAGATTATTTACTTAGCTATAGAGAACAAACTGATGGTTACCAGAGGGGAGGTGGGTAGAGATTTAATAGGTGAAGGGGGTTAAGGAGAGCTCTTGTAAGGAGCACCAGGTGTTGCGTGGAATGGTTGAATCGCTATATTGTACACCTGAAACTAATATTAAGCCCTTTGTTAACTAGACTGGAATTAAAATTTCAAACTTAATAATTATCTTAAAAATAGATTATTCAATAGTGAGGTGAAGATTATTTATATCTAATACAAATTTTTTAGTTATAAAGATTTTTGTCTCCAAATGAGTAGTACATTTAAAACCAGTCAATAACCAGCATGTAACTTACTGAAGATGCAAAGTTCATGTATAAAATACAGACTATATAATTCTGCAAAATGTATACAATTTAAAAACTCATTATTCTAGCATCTAACCTATACACACAATCATATATACACCTACATACCTACATAATAGGATATAGGAAAAATATAAACTTTTTATAAGTGATGACTATAATAGAAATAATATAATTTGATAAAAATATTTGAAGCATCTTGTAATCTGTATATGGAATATATATATAATATATATTTTATATATATAATGTATGTGGAAGCAATAATCACATAAAATATAAATTTCACTTGTGAGTTTTATCTAGAGTAACTTGAAATTTTGAAGTTACATTGAAAAGACTCAGTGACACTGACTTGTCGTTATTTAGTGTTTAGTTATTAAAAAATGCTTATTGGGGAGGAGTCAAGATGGCGGAGAAGTAGCAGGCTGAGACTACTTCAGCTAGCAGGAGATCAGCTAGATAGCTTATCTAAAGATTGCAAACACCTGAAAATCCATCGGCAGATCGAAGAGAAGAAGAACAGCAATTCTGGAAACAGAAAAACAACCACTTTCTTAAAGGTAGGACCAGCAGAGAAGTGAATTCAAAGCGACGGGAAGATAGACCCCGGGGGGAGGGGCCGGCTCCCGGCAAGCGGCGGAGCAAGGGCGCACAAAATCAGGACTTTTAAAAGTCTGTTCCGCTGAGGGACATTGCTCCAGAGGCTAAACCGGGGCGAAGCCCACACGGGGTCAGCGTGGCCTCAGGTCCCACAGGGTCACAGAAGGATCGGGGGTGTCTGAGTGTCGCAGAGCTTGCGGGTATTGGAACGGGAAAGCCGACTGCAGAGACAGAGCCAACAGTAAGCTCACAGCTCTGTGTTACCTTGAACCTGCCACAGGCTCGGTGAGCTCCGAGCGCGGCCGGAGGTCAGGCAGACGGGAGTAACTGGGCGCTGTTCTCTGAGGGCGCACTGAGGAGTGGGGCCCTGGGCTCTCGGCTCCTCCGGGCTGGAGACCAGGAGGCCGCCATTTGTATTCCCGTCCTCCGGAACTCTACGGAAAGCACTCAGGGAACAAAAGCTCCTGAAAGCAAACCCAAGCGCATTACTCACCCCGGCCCCTGGTAAGGGCGGTGCAATTCTGCCTGGGGCAAGGACACTTGAGAATCACTACAACAGGCCCCTCTCCCAGAAGATCAACAAGAAATCCAGCCAAGACCAAGTTCACCTACCAAGGAGACCAAGGAGTGCGATTTCTATACCAAGGAGAGCAGCAGAATTCCAGAGGAGGAGAAAGCAAAGCACGGAACTCATGGCTTTTTCCCTGTGATTTTTTTTAGTCTTGCAGTTAATTTAATTTTTTTCTTTTTCATTTTTTGTTTTTTTTCTTGCCTTCTGGTAAATTTTTTTTAACTTTTACCTTTTTCTTTTTTAACGTTTTTTAACTAGTTTAATATATATATATTTTCTTTTTTATATTTTTCTTACTTGTTTTCTTTTTTTTAAATTCTTTACTTTTCTTTTTTTTTTCATTTTTCTTTTTTTTTCTTTCTTCCTTTTTGAACCTCTTTTTAAACCCTTTCTCCTCCCTCACGATTTGGGATCTGCTCTAATTTGGTTAAAGCATATTTTCCTGGGGTTGTTGCCACCATTTTAGTATTTTACTTGCTCCTTCATATACTCTTATCTGGACAAAATGACAAGACGGAAAAATTCAACACAAAAAAGGAACAAGAGGCAGTACCGAAGGCTAGGGACCTAATCAATACAGACATTGGTAATATGTCAGATCTAGAGTTCAGAATGACAATTCTCAAGGTTCTAGCCGGGCTCGAAAAAGGCATGGAAGATATTAGAGAAACCCTCTCGAGAAATATAAAAGCCCTTTCTGGAGAAATAAAAGAACTAAAATCTAACCAAGTTGAAATCAAAAAAGCTATTAATGAGGTGTAATCAAAAATGGAGGCTCTCGCTGCTAGGATTAATGAGGCAGAAGAAAGAATTAGTGATATAGAAGACCAAATGACAGAGAATAAAGAACCTGAGCAAAAGAGGGACAAACAGCTACTGGACCACAAGGGGAGAATTCGAGAGATAAGTGACACCATTAGATGAAACAACATTAGAATAATTAGACTATAATAAGAGATGAGGAAAGACACTATATCATACTCAAAGGGTCTGTCCAACAAGAAGATCTAACAATTTTAAATATCTATGCCCCCAACGTGGGAGCAGCCAACTATATAAACCAATTAATAACAAAATCAAAGAAACACATCAACAATAATACAATAATAGTAGGGGACGTTAACACTCCCCTCACTGAAATGGACAGATCATCCAAGCAAAAGATCAGCAAGAAAATAACGGGCTTAAACGACACACTGGACCAGATGGACATCACAGATATAATCACAACATTTCATCCCAAAGCAACAGAATACACATTCTTCTCTACTGCACATGGAACATTCTCCAGAATAGATCACATCCTCGGTCCTAAATCAGGTCTCAACTGGTATCAAAAGATTGGGATCCTTTCCTGCATATTTTCAGACCACAATGCTCTAAAGCTAGAACTCAACGACAAAAGGAAGTTTGGAAAGAACCCAAATACATGGAGACTAAACAGCATCCTTCTAAAGAATGAATGGGTCAACCGGGAAATTAAAGAAGAATTGAAAAAAATCATGGAAACAAATGATAATGAAAATACAACGGTTCAAAATCTGTGGGACACAAAAAGGCAGTCCTCAGAGGAAAATATATAGCAGTACAAGCCTTTCTCAAGAAACAAGAAAGGTCTCAGGTACACAACCTAACCCTACACCTAAAGGAGCTGGAGAAAGAACAAGAAAGAAACCCTAAGCCCAGCAGGAGAAGAGAAATCATAAAGATCAGAGCTGAAATCAATGAAACAGAAACCAAAAAAACAATAGAACAAATCAATGATACTAGGAGCTGGTTCTTTGAAAGAATTAATAAAATTGATAAACCCCTGGCCCGACTTATCAAAAAGAAAAGAGAAAGGACCCAAATAAATAAAATCATGAATGAAAGAGGAGAGATCACAACTAACACCAAAGAAATATAAACTATTATAAGAACATACTATGAGCAACTCTACGCCAATAAATTTGAAAATCTGGAAGAAATGGATGCATTCCTAGAAACATATAAACTACCACAACTGAACCAGGAAGAAATAGAAAGCCTGAACAGACCGATAACCAGTAAGGAGATTGAAACAGTCATTAAAAATCTCCAAACAAACAAAAGCCCAGGGCCAGACGGCTTCCCGGGGGAATTCTACCAAACATTTAAAGAAGAACTAATTCCTATTCTCCTGAAACTGTTCCAAAAAATAGAAATGGAAGGAAAACTTCCAAGCTCATTTTATGAGGCCAGCATCACCTTGATCCCAAAACCAGACAAGGATCCCATCAAAAAAGAGAGCTATAGACCAATATCCTTGATGAACACAGATGCGAAAATACTCAACAAAATACTAGCCAATAGGATTCAACAGTACATTAAAAAGATTATTCACCACGACCAAGTGGGATTTATTCCAGGGCTGCAAGGTTGGTTCAACATCCGCAAATCAGTCAATGTGATACAACACATCAATAAAAGAAAGAACAAGAACCATATGATACTCTCAGTAGATGCTGAAAAGCATTTGACAAAGGACAGCATCCCTTCCTGATCAAAACTCTTCAAAGTATAGGGATAGAGGGCACATACCTCAATATCATCAAAGCCATCTATGAAAAACCCACCACAAATATCATTCTCAATGGAGAAAAACTGAAAGCTTTTCTGCTAAGGTCAGGAACATGGCAGGGATGTCCACTATCACCACTGATATTCAACATAGTACTAGAGGTCCTAGCCTCAGCAATCAGACAACAAAAGGAAATTAAAGGCATCCAAATCGGCAAAGAAGAAGTCAAATTATCATTCTTTGCAGATGATATGATACTATATGTGGAAAACCCAAAAGACTCCAATCCAAAACTGCTAGAACTTATACAGGAATTCAGTAAAGTGTCAGGATATAAAATCAATGCACAGACATCAGTTGCATTTCTCTACACCAACAGCAAGACAGAAGAAAGAGAAATTAAGGAGTCAATCCCATTTACAATTGCACCCAAAACCATAAGATACCTAGGAATAAACCTAACCAAAGAGGCACAGAATCTATACTCAGAAAACTATAAAGGACTCATGAAAGAAATTGAGGAAGACACAAAGAAATGGAAAAATGTTCCATGCTCCTGGATTGGAAGAATAAATATTGTGAAAATGTCTATGCTACCTAAAGCAATCTACACATTTAATGCAATTCCTATCAAAGTACCATCCATCTTTTTCAAAGAAATGGAACAAATAATTCTAAAATTTATATGGAACCAGAAAAGACCTCAAATAGCCAAAGGGATATTGAAAAAGAAAGCCAACGTTGGTGGCATCACAATTCTGGACTTCAAGCTCTATTACAAAGCTGTCATCATCAAGACAGCATGGTACTCACACAAAAACAGACACATAGATCAATGGAACAGAATAGAGAGCCCAGAAATAGACCCTCAACTCTATGGTCAACTAATCTTCGACAAAGCAGGAAAGACTGTCCAATGGAAAAAAGAGAGCCTCTTCAATAAATGGTGCTGGGAAAATTGGACAGCCACATGCAGAAAAATGAAATTGGACCATTTCCTTACACCACACACAAAAATAGACTCAAAATGGATGAAGGACTTCAATGTGCGAAAGGAATCCAACAAAATCCTTGAGGAGAACACAGGCAGCAACCTCTTCGACCTCAGCCGCAGCAACATCTTCCTAGGAACAACACCAAAGGCAAGGGAAGCAAGGGCAAAAATGAACTATTGGGATCTCATCAAGATCAAAAGCTTTTGCACAGCAAAGGAAACAGTTAACAAAATCAAAAGACAACTGACAGAATGGGAGAAGATATTTGCAAACGACATATCAGATAAAGGACTAGTGTCCAGAATCTATAAAGAACTTAGCAAACTCAACACCCAAAGAACAAATAATCCAATCAAGAAATGGGCAGAGGACATGAACAGACATTTCTGCAAAGAAGACATCCAGATGGCCAACAGACACATGAAAAAGTGCTCCATATCACTCGGCATCAGGGAAATACAAATCAAAACCACAGTGCGATATCACCTCACACCAGTCAGAATGGCTAAAATAAACAAGTCAGGAAATGACAGATGCTGGCGAGGATGCGGAGAAAGGGGAACCCTCCTACACTGTTGGTGGGAATGCAAGCTGGTGCAGCCACTCTGGAAAACAGCATGGAGGTTCCTTAAAATGTTGAAAATAGAACTGCCCTATGACCTAGCAATTGCACTATTGGGTATTTACCCTAAAGATACAAACGTAGTGATCCAAAGGGGCACGTGCACCCGAATGTTTATAGCAGCAATGTCCACAACAGCCAAACTATGGAAAGAACCTAGATGTCCATCTAGAAGAAGTGGTATATATACACAATGGAATACTATGCAGCCATCAAAAGAAATGAAATCTTGCCATTTGCGACAACATGGATGGAACTAGAGCGTATCATGCTTAGTGAAATAAGTCAAGCAGAGAAAGACAACTATCATATGATCTCCCTGATATGAGGAAGTGGTGATGCAACATGGGGGCTTAAGTGGGTAGGAGAAGAATCAATGAAACAAGATGGGATTGGGAGGGAGACAAACCGTAAGTGACTCTTAATCTCACAAAACAAACTGAGGGTTGCTGGGGGAGGGGGGTTGGGAGAAGGGG